>NW_028278173.1:0-204360 GCF_059751315.1 Micrasema longulum | reverse complement strand
CTCAATATCGAATTTATATCAACTTATTCATATCCGTCCCACTTCCATTTTCCTAGCGCAACCCCACGAAACAATAATAACGCAAGTAGTGCCTTTTAAAAACTTCTTTGAGTGAAGTGCTCTCAACATTCAAGATCAACAACGGAACTGTGTCAGCGTTTACCTAAACCACCAACTTTGTACAAGCTATTCTAATGTCGTGAAACAGCTAGCTTCTCCTCCAGGTTTCAGCATCACGTCACGCCACTTCATCAGCAGGTTCGTGGAGTTGCGCAACCTTTCTACCCTAACAATAAAGTTCATTTTCTTAATTATTTAACTTTTTGTAGATGATATAAATTGTGTATTGGCGGGCTTATTGCCAAATGACAATTTCTTCCTACCAACCAATAAAATAAATGTTTTATTTAAATAACTTGAGTTACAAAACTTTGAACTGTCATTAAGGCCACAGTGAGTCACATCTTGCTGGAAGATGTGATTTTATAAACGTTACGAACGCCCAGTTGCATTTAACCGACAACACTACTGACTTGTCCAACTCGTTAGCGTCCACGTCGCGAACCCTGGTCCACTCTCTCTCCGAACCACTCTCATAACGGTGTGACCACAGCAGATAACGAGAGGATGAAATACGAGTTTCTGGCGCCTCCAAACCAGAACCAACCAGCTAAGGGAAGGTAACCCCGACAGAAAAGGCAACGGGAAACCACTCTGGTCATCATTTCCCAGGAATTACTACGGCAAGAACATCATTAAGCAATTGTCCTGGCTGCGAAATGTAAAATTAGCGCAGAACAGAAACATATGCTTTTGCTGTAGTGATCGCCAACGTCGGGGGGACCCGACAGGGCACTAGAAGAAGAAGTTACAAAACATATTCAATAGGAAGTAAAAATAAAAAAAGGTAAAGATATACAAGAAAAAAAATAACTGTATTTGTATATAAATTGCCTTAAATCAATACTATTTATAATGCAATGGAAAAAAATGAAGAGGTAAAAGGAAAGGAGGAGAGATTCAGGAAGAGAAAGGATATGTTTTTCCAGACCTTAGTCAAACAGAGATACTTTAGTAACACCTTCGATAGTGGGTGGGAGATAATTCCACAATCGAGCCGCAGAACACTATGAGTTAGAGAAGATAGAGGAATTGTGGATGGGTATTAGGAGGTTGCTTTGAGAATTCGAACAAATAGGTAAACCACGAACTGATAAGCGTTGATTTTTTTCACGGAGGTATATAGGTGCGTTAGAACTTATTATAATCCACCTCGAGACAGGGTCACACCTCACCCACTTCTCAACAAAGAAGAAACCACAGACAACTCATTCAATCTATTGGCTTTTCATACCGAATATTGACATATATCAACAAACCTTCCGTTCCGCTTAGGCATTTTGTTTACTTTTGTTTATTTCAACGATTGCTTTTACTATTTTTACCATGTATGCTATTACCCCACGTGATCAGTACCAACTTATGATTTATTACGACTATTATATCTTCCAGGTCCTCATTTAGGCTTCTACATCGCGCATCTAGTTAGAATGCAGTTGCATTGGTTTGTTCTAAGCTGACAAGAGGACAATACATCAATTGAACATCTTGGGGTGTCTCATTATCACAAAGACAGCTATTGATTTCTGAGAGTTTAAAGCGGTGAGAATAAAGAATAGTCATGATGTGATTGTGTATTCCATAAGGAATGGAAGGATAAGGAAAAGGAAGGATAACTGGGTGGACGAAATACATCAGAAGTAGCACCAGAACCCTGGACGACTGCTTTAGACTTGATGGCTCCTCTCGGGCAATAATCCTAAATGGGGAAATGGAGTAGATAAAAGTTGGCTTCGAAGTCACCATGGTTTAATTCGGAAGGTCGGAATGAAATATTTGTTCCAAAGGAGGTTTTATACTGAAATATTTTAACATATTACAACAGAGATGGAGAACATTTTAGAGAAGGGATATTAAAGTCTCGTCATTCCCTGTTTACAAACATTTGGACAAAAATATAACATAGTTCACTGAAATACTTTTTTGTTCCTATTTCATCATTTTTTCCTCAATCCATCAGCGCTTCAAATCTTCTAGGGTTATCCCTGATAACTGGACTATCCAGTTTTCATCAGGTCATGGTTAATTTAATAAAAAAATATTTGTTTTTAATACGTGTAATATTTTTTTTTTTAATTTCACAAATATTTTTTTTCGTAAGCTATTTCATATTTAGAATGTCTCCTCAATGATGTCAAATATTATAAAGTTTTTGCATTTATGTTTTTAAAGACGTTCATAGGTTTTACATACAAATTAATAATTACAAATTTTGTCTGACTCGGTAAATACAGATAAACTTTGTCTGACCGTATGCCTACCATGCAAAATTTGTCGAGTCTAATTACCGACATGATTAATAGGATTTTTATTGAATATGCCTTTACACTAGTATATTTCATAGTTTCTTGACTGGCACCTAAAGCGTAAGACTGGTCATCTTACTTTCATATTAAAAAAATAAACCGAGTTTCTCTGTGGTTGGTTTATCAATAGAGTGCCCTTTGCACCAATAGGTGTGGACAGAGAAATTATGATAAATGCTAACTAAGCATTCTAAGAATTTTAGAAAATTGAGGTAAGGGGTAGTTTAGAAAAAAGTAAAAAAACCTTTATTAAATTTATTTAAAGAACGTTTTATTTATACGCACCAATAATTTTCGTTTATTTTCGTTTTTATAGAAGCTTTACAAATTATTTCATCAATAACAGTTCAATAGATATTTTAAAAAAATATTCCTTAATCAATTTTTAAAGTTTATTTTGAAATAAATTTAAGTTATTAGTGACACCTACAGAAGAAAAAATGCCATCACTTTCACTTCAGAATCGTAAAGAGTCTGTTAACTTGATTGGAGTAAGTAGCTGATAGTTTGTATAGATGTCGCTGATCCAATTTGACCAAAGAAGCTATTTATTTTATATTTTTTTATTAAAATTAACAAACTAAATTAACAAATTTGAATTAACACAATTAATTAAATTTGTTTACGTATCGTTAAAAACAAGTAGATAAAAATAACGTTTATTACTGTGATCTCGACAAGAGACTCCAATTTACAAATTAACATCTCACTAAAATTAATAATTGTCTATTTTGTAAAAGAGAACGATCTGATTCTGTGTTCAAGCGAATGAAGCATATAAGTTATGTGTGTAAAAAATAAACAAAATCCTGGACGAGAGTTTTCAGTTCGATATCTACTTTCAGATAAAAATCCTGAATAAGAAAATCAAGTTCAGATGAATCCGCCGCGTTGTTTAGTAGTGGTTAGTTCGTTTGCCTACCATTGTTGAGGCCCTGGATTGATTCATATTAGGGTGGACGTGAAATATTGATTTCTATGATTGTTAAACATGATTTTTTAAGCAACATTTAAGTAACGTTGCCTGTAGGAAAAGCACGGTAATGATCCTTCCAATGTTATTGCGTTGTATAAAATAGCGCCTGGCAGAGCTAAGGGAAATTCTGAGAAGACAGATACCGTTCTTTTATAAGTTGCGGCTCTTTCTAGTTTATCTGTTATCTTATTTTCTTCTATAATAGCATATCATTTTTCCTATATTTTTGCATTATCATTCCATTGATTTCGATATGCTTAATTTTATTCTGAATATCTACAATGGATGGATTTACTAACCGACTATCAGTTATTGCTTGTACGCCAGAACGACAATCAGATAACACTCTTGCAACTAACGAGGTTGCACCTCTCTGGTGGTTTTTTATAATGACGATGTTGTATTGAACATCAAGTGTAGCAAATCATGACCATTTGTTATATGAAGGTAAGATGATCAGTCTAACACTATAAGCACATGTCGAGGGACAGTAGAAAACTTTTGTTTAAATTTCCCTTTTAACGATTCTTAAGTATTTTCTGGCGTCCTTTAGTTTGTGAAATAATTTTGTTAGATAAATCTTAAATAAAAGATAAACCTATTATTTTCCCAAAATATTTTTTTATCTGATTTAATACATATCCAAAAATAAATAAAACATCAAATATATACAAAACTTGATTTATTTATTACTTCGTAAGTTTATTATAAAACATTCAAGTAAGTTTACATTTCTGACGTATTAAGACTAATTACATTACAAATCAATGAAAAAACCGAAATACGTTTTTAGGCTTATCAATGATTCTGAACATTTAAGTCAAACACCGATTTCAGTCTATATGAGTCATTTTTAAAACAAAAAGTAGGACAATTGTTTCGCATCATTATATTATTTTCAAACAGATGTTTTTGTCTATTTATTGTTTTAAAAAATAAAATCAATTAAATTACTGGACTCAAATCAGTGTTTGATTTAAATATTTAAAAAAATATTTGGAGTTCTACAAAGTTCTACAACCAACTCAATAAATAAACTAATCGCGGAAAATAAAAATCAGCTTTCAAAAAAGAGGTATTTTAGAAGAAAAAAATCAGTCATATAGGTACATAAAATTAAAATATTTGAGTATATTAATTTGTTTTTAATGTTGATTGTTATAATTAAGTCAGTGAAAGCTTTGTTTTACAAAATCCTTTTTAAATAATTCAATAGTTAAATCATAATATTAATAAACTCAACTCATTATGGTGTCATTTCATGAGATATTTAAAACATTATTTTTATATTGAAGTTTGTAAGATTTCACCGCCTTCCGATACTTGTAATGCTTTTTTGGGTTACCGACAAGAAGGAGAAACAATAAAAGGCACAACAACCCAGAACAACATTAAAAGTCTGACTATCGTTTATTAATTTTTTCATAGACCCGCACAAATGAATTATAGTTCTTTATTTATTTCTAAACAATATTATAAAATATTCATTTAGCTGCAGAAAACACAGTTTTATTTTTGTAAAGAGTTGTCTACAAAATGGGTCTTCATTGATTATGTTTTTATCTAAGAATAATTCATACAATATTAAACCTTACTCAAATTATTTAAAAAAATAAAATTGTTAATGGGAACATAAAATGCTATACACTGAGCACACGATGTTTACAAAAAAGTAATTGAACATTTTTTTAAATTTAAATTTGTTTTCATCTTAAACAATGATCTGATTTTTTATATTTAAAGTTAATAACATTACATCCCTTATCCAATTTCAATATAAGCATTTTTAAAAAAGAGCCTGCTGTGAATTATGGAAGTTCAGTACTATAGGAAATTGGATATAAAAAAAGTTTTCTTACACGCGATAAAAATTAAAGCATTTGCATGCAGCATTGTACGGCAAAAATTCTTAAAAATGTATGAATTTTTTAAAGTAAAAGTACGTTTTGATCAAAATAAACTACTTTAAAACGTCTAAAATTCTTGTCAATAGTTGTTTAGAATAGCCAATTAATTATGTGTTGTGATAGATTTATATGATAGAAGTTTAGCGTGTTTTCGTACGTACAGGGTTATTTTTTTGCACCACAACAAGCCAGGAGGCCCGATTACAATGGTGAATTACATCGCATTACACCCCGACATGAGAAAAATGATATTCAATTCTTATGTTCTCACCGGGAATCGAACCCGGATCCTTATGTATGTGAGTAAAGCATATTAACCGCTACACCACGGGGGCCATCGAATTTTCAAATGTCAACTTAACTCACCGACGACGACTTGTGACGTCACGGGCAGAGTAATTTCCAAATTATAAAACCTTAAAAAATCATGGCTCATAATACGATACATATAAACCAAACCCTTTTTTTTCTTCTTATTTTGATAGTTTATTAACAAATACTAAAAAAAACTGAAAACCACTGAACTTCTTCATAATCTTATTTAATTGTTTTTTTCTTATCCCTTCAAATCCTAATTAATTTTGAACATTAAAAATAATAGTTACAAAAATATATTTATGTTCTTTTTATACGTTTACTTTGATTATTTAATTGAGTGAATTGTATTCAGTGGAAAAACTTTTTTGAGAGAAAAATAAGAAAACATTTAATGAAAATTAAATAAAAACTACTAAATTTTATGCATAATTTTTATGCACTAAAGCTCTGATAGTATAAAATAGTAATATGCTGGACATTCACTTACAAACCTTTTATTAATTCTCTTAACCAATTCTTAGTTACTACTTTCTTACTCTTCGTTTAACGTGAATAGGTGAAAATAAATAAACCTTAAAACGACATTATTTAAGAATTTGTCTTAAATTTAAATATGACTTTAATCTACAACACATGCGGTAGAACAGCAAGAAAATCCTGCAATTAAAAAAATCAGGCACTGTGTGTCAATTTGTTTTAAAAAAACCTTACGAATAACAATTTTTTTAAGATTATTGCGTCGGTGAATTTATATAAAACTAGTAACATTATATTTTAAAGGTTTCAACGGAAAAATCAAATTTTTGAATTCAGCTATTGCTTATGACATTAATTAAATGATTGTAATTTTCTATTACAAGCGACTGATTTTTTTTTTTTAAATTACTTATTCACGTTGTTCCAAATATTAAATCTGTATCCTACGACATTTTTTAACGCAGTATGGTGAAATTAAATTAAAACTTTTTCTACAGTGGACCCATGACCACAGGTTAAACAGTTCTATAAACGCATTTTTAGATGCGTCAGTTCATGCACTTAATATTGAGGTTTTAATTTTACGGTTAAATTTATGGATATTCCGGCAAAGTAAGTAATTTTGATCCAAGTTTTTGTCTTTATCAGACAAATATTTTTTTTAGTAAACTTTTATGTACGTTTGGCTGTTCAATTTTTTTCTGAAACAACTTTAAAATTCATGAAAAAAATAATGTGTTATTTAAACACATAATTTAACGAGAATAAAGGAAGCAATTAGGAGCATTAATAGATTCTTATAAAAATATATTTTTAATTTATTATGGTTCGAGCAAAAAAAAAAAAAAATTTGTACAACATTGAAAGCAATAAAACCTTTGAAAAATATGAAAAATGGTGTATTGCATATTACATTTACATTAAATGTAAAACATAAAATAAATTGTAAAAATGCAAGTAGGTTTGGCGGTTACTCGAAACTTAAGATATGATAATTAAAAAAGTTTTAAGAGATAACAGATCGACTGGATTTGCACGCATTTGATTCATAAATATAGTTTTTCATATTATATCAATTGCAATTTTTTTTTTAATGAAATTCAAAATTAATTTTTTCATATAAAATGATGTTTAACATTTTTTAAATACTCAACTTTTCAAACACTATTTTGAGTATGTCGGAATCTTTGTAAGCGCGCACTGGATATAACTGTCTACAGAGTTTAAGTATTTATGAAGGCGGAGAACCCTTTTATATATTTATTTCAAGTTTACATGTACACGACAGTCCACCTGCATTGTTATTGTTTTAAACATGTGAAAAGGCTCATAGTTGGAAATTATCACTACACATTACTAAATGCATGTAGATAGGGAAGAGTTGTAACGGGTAATCCTGACATGTAAAAAACTATAGGGCATTCCATTTTGAAAGTTGAAACATTTGATTCCAGAATTTTACTAACTTTAAGTTGTAACTTTGTCACCAAAATTCATGCAATAGTTTTTTTAGTGTGTAAAGTGGCCACTTAAACCAGCCAATGACAGGTCATAAGCCCTGGAAATGCCTAGACTTCCATGTTCCCTTCTCAAAAATGTTTTCTCCCTCTTTTAAAATAAATTTAAATATGAACAACTCCCTAGGGAGGAAATCCAGCCAGTCTGCAAGCATTTGGATATAATCAAACATTGTTAAATAAATTATTTGACTATTATATTGAAAAGTGTATTTCTAAATGGATTTATAAAGTAAAGGCGTTTATATATATGTGTTACTTTTAAATAAAATGATAAATGTTACATATAGTATGTAAAGTGATCATTTAAACCAGCCTATGACATGTCGTAAGCCCTGTGAACGCCTAAGCTTCCATATTTTCTCTCAAAAGGGTTCTCCGTATGTTTTGGAATATTTGTCAATTGATTTTTTATTCTTTGTGTCTCTTGAATATAAAACAGCAAAATAAATCATTACCAAAAATACGGGTATGATTAGTATTTTTATTAACGGATGGCACATTTTGTTTAGTTTATCATTTTTTTGTAGAATAACCGTTTGTTTATCAAATATAACAGTTGCATCGTGTTTGCATATCATCTTATTTCATTGGATACGGGGGTGGTGGATGAAGGAAAGTCTGTGGTTGTCGATGCTTCCGTAATTGTAGTAGTTCTTACGGTTGTCGTTGCTTTGGTAGTGGTAGTTGGTGCTCTAGTAGTGGTGATGGGATCCAATCCCTTGATTTCAAACGCACCCCTAAAGAAGGGTCTGAAGAGACGAAGGAAACTTTGATATCTCTCCGCGGAATTCTGAAAAATAGATCAAACCGTTAATTTAGTGAACGCGAAAGATCAGAGCTACGGGAAATTGGACGTTAAAATATTTTCTTACACGCGGTAAAGAAAGGAGCATTTAATTGAGCAGCGACGTTTTACAAAAATGGATTAAAATCAACTAATTTGAACTACGTTATAAGTTCTTGTAAACCAACCAATTATTTACAGCGTAGTTAAGTGTTGTGATAGATTTCCAGTTTCCGGGTAGCCATTTCGTTAACGTTTAGTGTTTTTAACGGTCTGGGGTTCTACTTCTAAATGTCAGCACAACTCACCGACGACAACTCGCGAAGTCACGGGCGGAGTAATAAAAAAAAAATACCGAGTTGCGATCCCGTGGCTTGTGTCGCGGACTCGCAGACCAGAGATTCGAGGTTCGAACCCCACTCTACCAAACTTGATTCCCATTTTCTAACAATGAGTTATTTGCAACTCGTGGAAACTGGCCATCAAAATTGAAATATTTGGATAAATCATAAGAAGAAAAAGATTTATTTAAAAAAAAAAAATGAGTAGTAAAATTATTGATTTATTTATTACTTAACTTAGCAGTACCTATCCTACCCTTACCCAACCTAACCCGGCGGCTTTTGGTTCGGTCCTTTCCAAAGGACTAGCTTTCAACTAGCCAACACGTAGAACGTTGAGCTATCTTAAGTCATTCAATGAACGGCCTAGCCATTCAGCTTAATGCCGGAATTTGATGAACAGCCTAGCCGCACAGTGTAAATTAATAATCAACTAATTACCTGGACTACGCTGCCGACAATTTTAGTACTTTTGATTAGCAGAGACACGGAGGGACCAAACAGGTTTCCCGGGAATTGGAGGGAAACTTTGTTCCGGTCGAACTCTGGGATAGCCTCCGTCGTAGTTGTAGTTCGTGGGCGTGACGTCACCCTCGTCTTCGGGCTCTGGCTCCCCGAGGTCGAGGGTGACTTTGGTCCGCTCGACCCCTGAAAGAAAATAACGTAATTATTATTAATTATCACTACTACTACTACTACTACCATCACGCCATTTCCCCGTAGGGGTAGGCAGAGAGAATGGACCGCCACACACGTCTATCCTGGCATACACTCCTAGCCTCTTCCACATTCATACATCTTGTCATACATGCCCTTCGGTTATGTCTGCTTTTGACATGACCAGACTTAAGATTTTGGTTTATCTGATCATGCCACGTCTTCCTTGGTCGTCCTCGTCTCTCAAATCTCGTCGTCCAAATCTCTCAAAAGTCAACAACATCGTTGGATACAAATTAAAATTTACTCTCAAAAGTCAACATAAACCAAATTTGGTCTCAAAAGTCAACAAGATGACGTTTTGACGCCCAGCATAATAAAATTTAATTTTGCGAATTTCATTTAATTTTCCTCTCAAAAATCAATGTTAACCTTGCTCTCAACAAAATTTACTCTCAAAAGTCAACATAAACCTTGAATTTAACCAAATTTGGTCTGAAGAGTCAACAAGGTGACGTTTTGACGCCCAGCATAATAAAAGTTATTTTTGCGAATTTTATTTATTATTTTTCTCAATAAAACCTAACTCAACCTTACTCTCAATAAAATTTACTCTCAAAAGTCTTGATGTTTTGACGCCTAGAATAATAAAATTTACTCTTGCAAATAATAAAGAGATCTGTTTAAATACCCATCAAACATGTTTGTTCATTAAAAAGAAAATTATCATCATTAAACCATATATCCACACCTAATGATGCATAGGTCACTGCATTTGTTGAGCAAATGCAGCGGATATCGATCGTCTATTGCAGGTTATAAATCAATGAAATATTCCAGTGAATTTTACACTATCCAAAAACAAATATTTCATTTTGATCCTCCTACGAGGCGGAGTTTTTCTTACAGGATTTTTTCTGAGAGAAACCATTGAGTCGAAAACACTCGTTTAAGATTCTAGTTCTATTTTATCTACTCAAACATAAATATGTAGATTACAATAATATATCGATAGTTGACAAAGTTTACAAAGCGACATGTAACCAACTTTACAGAAGACCCAATAAAAGTTTTTTTTTTAAATTTATATTCAATAAAAAATCTCTTATTTATTTTTTTATTTCAATTTTGTAGGTTTTACTTAAGTTTAGCATATAATTGGAATATACGAGATTTTTTGTTTTGAAAAAAACAAAAATACTTAGGCACTTCTGTCAAGTTCACGCTTTGCAAACTTTCAACCAATTAATCAATCAATTAATTAATCGTGTTCTGATCCAGCATAATAAAATTAACTTTAAAAAGTCATAAAAGTAATGAAGAAGTTCAGCGCTAATAGAAATAGGATAAAAAAAATGTTTTTTTACTCGCGGCAAAATTTAAGGCATTTAATTGTACAGCGAAGTTTTTCGAAAGTGAATAAAATAATAATATAAATTAACTACTTTGAATTATATCACCAGTTCTTCTTAATCAACCAATGATAGTTTTGTTATAGATTTCCGGTTAACGGTAAGTCAACTCACCCAAGAAAACTTGCTAAGTCACAGACGTTGTAATTTTAAAACTTAAAAAAATCATAGCGCTGTTAAGATGATACATATTTTTTTTTATTAGCTGCATAATAAAATTTACTCTAAACAATCAACAAGAATATTTTTCCAGTATCCAACACATTATTACAATTTACTCTCATAAAGAAACAAGAAATTCGTTTTTGTAGGCATTCAACATAATTCAATTTTCAAAGGTTAACCAAACTCTCAAAAGTTAACCATAAAATTATTTTACCACCCAATGTATTCGCTAACGATTTTTTTTCCACAAAATAATAAGGAAATAACGCGCTGTATTAATGTTATGCCATTAATGGGAAAAGCTATTAAATCCAAGTAGCATAATTACGTCTGTCTTCGTATATTGTGTGAACTGACGTAAGTGCAGGAAATGTTTATCAATGTGCAGAAGAGAAATAATGTCTTACCATTCATAATCAGTATAATCACCATTTTATGGTTGTACTTTCCATAAATAAATATAAATATTCGTACCATAAAGAAGTGCATTCAAAAAATATATTAGGTGTCAACATAAGTTGAGTCTGTTTTTTTTTTCAAATTTACAAATGAATTTACAAATGAAACTCAAACTATTGTTGATAAATCCACCTGGTCCATGAAGAAGTATAGAAATGGAAAAAACAACAATTTCATGCGTTACCTAGTATGTGGGTGAAATAATTCAATTAGATGAATCTCACCCGCATAAATAAAGGTTTCAGCTTTTTAACTTCACAAACATCAACAGATGAAAGAATTGAAGGAATATAGATGTTCAAATATGGGCAGAATGGTGAATGTTACACATAGTGTAAAGTGGCTACTTAAACCAGCCATTGACAGATCATAAGCCCTGTACATGCCTAGACTTCTATATTACCTTCTATTAAATGTTCTTCATATCTGTTGTAATATGTAAATATAAACAGCTCCCCAGGGAGTTGAATCCAGTCCTTGTCTACAAAATTTCGGACAAACTTAAACTATTGTTGATAAACATAGAACAAAGTATTGATTTTCTTTTAATCAACATTGTTTTTAACGTGTCTTACTGTCTGAACCCACAAATTTAAATTTAATTTAGACAAACACAAAACATTTTTAATTATTTGAGATTTATTTTTCTACTAAGCATTCGACCATTGACCCGGGATGGTTGCGCGAGTGATTTTTTTAAACAATCGAATTGCATAATAGATAATTTAAGACGAGTCAGGAGAGCATTTTTTTTACAATATTACTGCATATTTATTGCTAAAATACAGACACGTACAAGAATGAATTGTACACATGATTTTTTTTTTAAAAGGGTTTGTGAACGTTGCAATTAAAATAGAGAAATTCCGTTTTTTAAAACTTTACTATCTACTAAAGGCATGCGTGTATTTACGTATTAATGTAAATAATGTCGGCCTTATGGTTTTTTAAACGTTTTTTCTTCCTTTTCAGGAAACTCAGGAAACATACAGTACAGTTACATAGTTTTATATTTTACAGTAAGATTTAACTCTAATGGACCAGGTTTCCATATTATATAATAATTATATTTTGTAAGGTTATCAATGAAAGTATAAAAAAGGAAAGGAAAAAAAAACATAGATGGAAGTTGTTTAAAAATTAAAATAAAGTACAAAAAGTTATTTAAAAGTTTTTAGTTAGTATTTACAAATAGAAAAAAATATTAAAAATGAAAAAAAAAATTGCAAAAGTAATTAAAAGGTGAGAATTAAAATGAAGAGTGAAAAACATGCTCAGATATAAAAAAAAAGAAAACATTTTTAAAAAGGAACGTTATTAAAAAGGAAAAACATAAATATACACATACTTTCAGTCTTTCCTCTTCAAAATCTTAAACAATTTTATCGATAAGCCATATCTTTTGGAACGTATTTCAATCAATTGTCCCAAAAAGTCAACACAAGTTCATAATTCATTGCCCAAAAAAAATTATGTTCAAAACTCGTTTATTTATCGTAGCTGCTGCAAATTTAATTTACTTTGTCCCCATTTAGATATTTTTAATACAAAATTTAGTGCCTTAAAAAAAATAATTTTGAAACCATGTAATATGAAACATTAATTTGTCAGTGTGTAATAAGTTTACGTTCATTTAAATACGTTTATTTTATTATGATATCAAAATTTTGAATTGGTCAACTATTTTATGAAAATCCTTTTCCTCCACTCCTCAACGCGATGTCCTCATCCCTTAACCTTCTTACGAGGTCTTTTTTTTTCTCATGTCGTATATAAATTATTATTTTTCTCTTTTCTGTCTTACTTGTTCTCTCATTACATTTGTGAAAAACTTTAACTGGATGTTTGTACTATTTTTATATTTTGTATTCTTATATAACAATTGTTGTTTTTCCTTAATAAATAAAAAATAAAATAAATAAATATTGATGATATAGGGCCTAAATTATGTCAAAATATTAGATACAATTTTAACAAAAGGATGGTGTCATACCTGAGAAGACGAGGAGAGCATTTGAGCGATATTATCTTCCAAACATAATTTCCATGTCCATACTTTATATTGACATCAATAAACTAGGAAAATTTTAAGCTTTTTGAGTTTTGTTTAAAAAAAAACAAATCGTACACCTCCCTTTGTCACACCCAATAATATCTCGGCTACGCCATAAATGTCTTATAAATGAATTTAGTATGTTTCGGTTATTACTTGGGTGGTTAACGCGTCAGATACCATCTGAGACGTCTGTTAATAACAAAACCACTTCGAGTAGATTCCGAAACATCCCGAACAGATAACGCGTCGGTGTTTACGAATACCCGTTCCGTTGTCCGTCCGGTGTGCAATGTGTGCATGTCCACACTAACGCCGCACCCCTTTATCTAATTTTCCGATAATTCTTATATTAGCATTATTAAAATCACCTTATGAAAATATAAGTATTCCACGTACTTGTAAAGTGAAGAAATGATGTTTTAATATTGAGTTCAATTCAGGATAAAAATATTCTTTTAGAAAATTAGTTTCAATTTAACGTAGTTATGCAGAAAACAACCGGTCCACAATTTATTTTTTATTTTTATAAAAGTGTTATCGGGCGCATTTAGGTCAATTCTGTGTTCTGATAAAAATAACCATGCCGCTTTCATACATAAAACTGTAATAATCGCCTTCTGAAAATAGTGTCGATCACAAAAATTGCATTTCTCAATTTGCACAAAACACTTACAGCATTAGAAAAATCTTACGGTATGGATGGTTGTAAACAACACATTCAATAGAAAAAAACTTTAAAACAAAGAATCAACTTCAGCAATTTTTAAAATTAAAAGAAACCGTCCACGACTATTATCTATTTTCAGCATTTTTCCTGTCGTAGAAACAACGTTTAAAACCTTGTTTTAAAAAATATTTGTTTCAATATAATACTGACAGTAAAAACTTTTTTAATCTTACGCTTATACATCATTAAAATGAAAAGTGTAGTATTTTTCCACACTTGACATTATTTTGTGGACTAATCTTTTTGGGAGTCATCAACCCTAAAAAAATTCAATTCTAAGAGATGTCAAAAAATATTTAAACTTGCTGAAGGGAGGATATATGCCTCCAGAAATCGTTTTCTAAAATAAATTAAAGAGAATAAATAAATAAGTGATACAATTTTATAAACTTATTAATTTTATAACATGTGCATTAAATGTATGCATTATTTATGATTTGTCAAAGTAAAAACATTCCGTTTGTTATGTAGATTTGATTATTCACTATTTTCACTAAAGTGCTATTATTTTAGTTTCACTTTTCTATGGTTGACTGCTTTCTGCATATCTACGTTTAATTCTGGTTCAGAGTCCAGGGGTCTGCGTTTCATCTTTGTTCGTTTTTGAACTGAATAATGAGGCCTTTAGCCTATTGTCATATCACTTAATTACAACGCTGACTATTTAGCAAGTGTCAGTAGAATTCCTTGAAAACTCAACTGCCATTATTTAAATTACGTCATTAAGTAGTTTATTATACTGGTTAGGTAACATTTCAACAACTGGACGTCTAACTTCGTATTATTTTAAGAATTACAATTATTCAGGTATAAATAATAACAAAAGAATTATGATTAGTGTGTTAATACAGAATCGTTCACAGTAATTCAAAATACCTCATGAACTTTCAATGGAATTGAGGTTACTAAAAAATATTTTTAATTATTTAAAATTTGATGACTTTAGTGACACTACAAACCTACAATGTTCAAACAATCTGATAATTATTGCCAAAATAGGTATACCCACATACCAAATTGCAACACAAGAATCTGTTAAATATGTATTCCTGATTTCAACAACACCAATCTGTTATACTTTCTACAATACTTTGTTTCGAATAACATACAAAGGAATAGTAATCGTGTTTTTAATGAGACTGATTTCTTTAACGCAAAGCAGTTTGCTTAAGAAATTAAACAAAAATGATGTTTCAATAACATATTTCATAAAGTAGGTAATTCAAAGATGCTGGAGATCAAATTTTGTTTGGGTCGCGGTGGTGCATATTTTGCTGAATAAATATACATGAAAATGTCATACTCCCTAGCGTCCATGAGTGGTATCTTAGGTCTCGCAAGCCCCGGGCAATATGACCACTGGCATTTTTTTTTTTTTTTTTTTTTTTCTTGGTTGTGTTGCATTGTTTTTCCCTTGCTTATTATTTATCAAGGTGATATATTTGTGCTGTTTTTAGTGTTAGTGCTTTGTGTATGATTTTACGTGTAAGTGTTTGTGTACTGTCAATTAGTTTACAATCACATCAAAAGCACTAACACAAATACATGTGTCGGCGCCCCCGAATGCGACTATACTTGTTTGTGTTATGTATTTTGTTATTTGTGTTCGTTTTTATGTGAGTCATTTTGCGTGTTTGTGTTTTGTGTACCTATAACCTCTGTTTTCATGGGCTAGTTTCGCTTTCCGACATTCGTCCAAGTGTTAAGGGAACCATGAGAAACCTTAACAGGAAAGGGAGGTATCTGTGGAGAAATTTTGATTAGTTTACATTTTAATATTGTTATTATCACAGATTGTTATGACAAGTATAGAGTGCCAGCCTCTTTACTTGTTCATGGGTCTTATTCTATCTATAATTACTTTAGCAAAGTTCACGAACATCCCGGAGAGTAACCTGTTTTGAAGTACCTGCGTAAAATCTTCAAATGGAACATTTAATCTGTTGCACTCTTTTTCGAAAGAGAATCGATCTATGGCAAACATGGGGCAGTGAAACAACAGATGATCTACGTTTTGCTCCGTCTGTGCGTCGCAAGGACAAGCCGGATTATCTTTCAATTTAAATCTGTGAAGATAAGAGAGTGTGGCTCCATGGCCCGTTAGAATTTGGGTTGACTCGAATGTTGGCGTGTTTGATTTTCTGAAGTTTTTGCACTCTTCTAGTGTCTTTAAAAAGTATTTGGTTCCAGAACCAGTGGTGCTGCTTTGGTATCGTTCTTCCCATTCTGTTAAAGTCAGACTTCTTAATTCTCTTTTGGCGTAACTAAGTGGAAATTCAGTGTAAAGCTTTGCGGTTTTTACGTGTAGAGCTGCGCTTTTAGCTAGTTCATCAGCTCTTTCATTTCCCGCAAGGCCATTATGGCCTCGAATCCACATAAATTTGCAATCGATGCCTTTGGACTTTAAGATCCGAGATGAGTTTTGGATGTAGAAAACCATCGGATTGTCGGGAGCCCCGTCTTCAAGTGCTTGAACAGAGCTTCTAGAATCTGACAATAAGTTGACAGTCTTCCAGTTGCTCGTCTTGCTAGAGACCCAGTCTAAGGCTTTCATAATGGCGAAGAGTTCGGCTTGGAATACCGAGCAGTAGTCAGCCATGGGAAGCTTCTTTCTGTGTACTTCTCCGTCATTATTAAACACGGCGAAAGCTGCTCCCACTTTTCCTTCAGTTTTACTTCCATCCGTGTATATATCGATTTCTTCGACGGGGAATTTGACTCTTGCGTACGAGTCTGGGTAACTGGTGATTTCACCTATTTGCTCGCTTGGATGCGGCAGTTCCGTGTACGCTATCCTTCCCTGGTATCTTTGATCATCTGGTCTATTAGTGATGGTGAGATTCTTCTTCGTATTATAGATTTCTCCCAGCTCTTTAACTTTTAAGTCCAGTGGAATCAGTCCAGCTATTGCTTGTACAGATGTAAGGGAAGCCGTGCGGTATGCTTTGCATATTCTTATTCCCATAGATCTCTGTACTCTATTTAGTTTCGCCTGTATATTTTTCCTTTTTGCCGCTTCCGACCACACCGCCGCAGCATAGGTGATCATCGGTTCCACTACTCCAATGTAAATTGACCGCAATATTTCAGGATTAAGACCCCATGTTGGCTTGGCCATGAATATTAATTTGTTTGCGATTTTTGTCGCTTTTTTCGTTACTGAATCTACGTGTTTACTCCAATTAAGATTCTCATCTAGTACCACTCCAAGGATTTTGCAGTCTGTTACGAAGTTAATTCTTTTTCCCTTCATGAAAAGGCAAGGTGCCTGCGCCTTATTGCGCTTAGTTATGAAGAGGGCGTTAGTTTTTTCCTCTGAAAATATCAATTTGACTTTGTCTCCCCATTCAGTGACCGAGGAGAGCGTTTCATTAGTTATACTCTCCAGAACGTTAATGTCTTTGTGCTTTATGACCAGTAGTACATCATCTGCAAATGCTTGTAAATGAACATTGCAGTGATATTTTTTTTGTAAAAGTTCGTCTAGGACGATATTCCAAAGCACCGGGCCGCAAGCAGATCCCTGTATGCAACCCTTATTGGAGCCTTTCTTTGAGCTGGCTCCTGCGTATTTTATTTCTACCATCCTATCCGAAAGGTAGTCCTTGAACATGTTAAATATGTTCAAGGGGCAGTCAAGTCGCGCTAGTTGCCGGAGGATGTGAGGCCACCAGGCATTGTCGAACGCTCCCTTGATGTCAAGGGATATCACACACACGTGATAACCTTCCCTTGTTGCCGTCTTGATGCAAGTTACTGCGTCAAGCATGGCGTCCTCTGTACTCTTTTGTCGAGTAAAACCATATTGGCGAGGACTCAATTTATTATATTTGTTGAATTTCCATGATATTCTATTAATTAAAAGTTTTTCTAGGACTTTACCCAAGACTGGTAAGAGTCCAATGGGTCTATAAGAAGTGACATTGCCGTAGTCTTCTTTGCCCGGTTTGGGTATAACTTTTATTCTTGCTATTTTCCACAGTAGTGGAAAACAGCCAACTCTAAGGCAAGCGTTATATATGCTGACAAGAATTTCTGGATGGAGCTTGAACGCCATCTGGCAAATGTCTGCAGTGAAGTGATCACGACCCGGTGCTTTTCCGGAATCTAATTCTAAAAGTGTTTTTCTTATTTCTAGTTCGGTAAATAGTACATCATTATTTTTTAGAAGCGCTGCTTCTTTGTTTTGTCTAATCAAAAGTTGCTCGGCTGATTCTTGTGACAATGAGTCATCGGGAAAGAAATGTCTAAGAAGCTCGGTAGCCGACTCCTCCGCTGAGGTTGTTTGTTTATTTTGGAACTTTAGAGTTTCTGGGGGGCGATATTGCGTTGATTTGAGAATTCTTTGCACTGTTGACCACGTGGTTTCTTTCGATTGTGCCGAACAGAAATTTTTCCAGCTCTGGGTTTTGGTTGTCGCAATCAGATTTTTATATTTTTGTCTAATCTCCAGATAGGCTGGTAATGTGACATTTACTCTCCGGCTAGCGGCTGAGTTCACAAGTTTACGTTTAGCTATAGTCACGTCTTTTTTCATTTTAGTCAATTCCGTTGTCCACCATGGACATTTTTTGAGAGGCGCTGTTTTCATAGTGGGGTATTGACGATCGACAAGTTTCAGAGATTGCGTCAGTGTAAAGGCTGACTTGTCTGTTTAGGACACTCTGTTCGTTATTGGAGTCGATATCTGTTTGGGATAGACCCTTTTCCTTTAATATCTTTGTTAGGGTTGTGCTGAATTTGTCCCAGTTTGCTTTGCATGTTTTGTACAGAAATGTTGTATCAGCGTTATCTTTAGTGAATAAATGAGTTTTTAATAACAAATCGAATGTTATTCCATTGTGGTCTGACAGTGCTGCTATTTCTCTATTAACCATCCATTTGTCGACTAGGCCGATCATGTTGGAGGTGCAAACCGTGATGTCTATGACGCTTTTTAATAATTTGCTGCCTCTTATGGTTTCAAAAGTAGGCAGGTTTCCTGTATTAACAATATGTAGTTGTTTTTGCGATATGAAGTCAACGACTTTCTCGCCTCTTTTGTCGGTTCTATCGCTCCCCCACCAAATGCTTTTAGAATTTGCATCGGCACCGATAACGATTTTACATTGGCCTTTGTCTTCCGTTACTGTGTTGAATTTACTCAGGCTGGAGTCAATGTCTTCACTCGGTGAAAAGTAAAGAGAGCCGATTATTAGTGGTTGCGACTCCACCGTTGCTTCAATGAAAATATTGGCGTTATTACTATATTTATCAAGTAAAATGCAGTTTTTAGAAAATTCCTGGTTAAATATTATTATGGCTGCCTTGACCGGGAAATTTAAGCCTCTTTTTTGGAAAACTGGCATTAACATTAGTGCCATAACAAATTGAAGAAGGATGAATGGCGATTGGCGAGTGTCCAGAGCTATAAAATGGGACCCTTACAGCTAAGGGATGGTAAGCCCGACAGATAATTCCACCGAATGGGAAACCACTTCGGTTAACAATTCTTCACGATATCACTATATTTAAAAAGCTGTCTGAAGTAGCCGTCAACCGACGTAACACGTGAAGAAAAAAAATGTTTATATATATTCTGAATATTATTCGTTTGTACGAGTATAATAGCATGTTCTATGTGTTCCATAATAGAAATAAATTTTTTGAAATATTAAATCAGTTTTTAGTGTGGAACGACTGCAATTTACTAAAAAGGGGCTTTTCTTTACAATGTTTTAAATATTTTCAAGATAAACGATGAATTAAGAATCGAAGCTCATCAAGGTTTTTAAGTTTTTCAACAGAGATGAAAATCTAAAAAGAATGAAAGATGAAAGATCTGGCATTTGCTAAGCTCGTTATTTATTATTTGATGGCCTTTTGTAATTGTTTTAAAAGAAAAATCAATTTTATTGTATTCAGTAAAATTTTGTGGTGTTATAACTGAAAGCTAAGACGTTTGACTGACGTACTGAATATTTCTGGATCCATTCCCAGTGAAAATACAAAAAATAAATAATAGAATACGAAAAGCCTGGGTATTCTGTGCTGTAATTTACTACTGTAATTGGGTTCAATTGCCAATTGTGGTGCAAAAAATAAAGAAAAAATGCATCGTGTTATTTTTAGTTAATTTACTTCGACATTGATTTAGGTACCTGGACACTAAAATGTCTATAGTAACGAGGCAGCTGATGAATAGGCTCTAAGCCCTACTGAGGGTTACCCAAATGTGTACCTCTCTACGAGCTTAGGTCATGAGCCAGGAAGCAGAGCGTAATGCTCTGACTGATAAAAGGGTACTCGCAGGGTTTGCTTTCGACCTTATGAAGCTCAGCCGAAATCAAATGAGGGTTATCTCAGCGCCCTTACAGATCACTGCAGATTGAATAAACACCTTGCTAGAATGAACCTTTCCGAAACTTCTAGATGTATGTTCTGCAGTTCATTCTACGTGAATGTGATGTTTTACATAAAAAAGAAGCCGCATCCTCAGGAAACACTGGTTTAACCTGAAGGTGTTGAAGTGCTCGCCCCCTACCTAATAGTCTGATACTTTACGGATCTGGGCTTGGAGGGAGAAATTAAACAAAATGAGAACTCTGTTCTTTCACACGGCAGCCAGGCTCTTTGAAGACCTGGGTTTGGAGGGCAAGAACTATTTTCGGGGACCCGTCAAAATAGGTCTTCACAAGTCGCAGTTACGTCAGGAGCTTGTATAGTACTGACCCCCAGAATAAGAATAAGGATAAGAATCTACAATTTGTTTCTTTACTGTGAAAAAACACTGTTTTAATTATTATATTATTTTGCAATCCCACCATGAAATGTCACTGGACAACCTCAATCAATTAAATGCTGAGGAAAAAGTCGAATGGTCAAAAAAGCCACAAATCTGAAAATCCATCATTACGCCTGTCGCGAAGCTACTTATTTTATTAACTTGTTGTTTTTTATTCATTGTTACTGACCTTTTAATATGTATATGGGAAAATACTTAACATATGCAAATGGTAATAAATATTTATTTTGCACTTACAATGTATAAATGCTTCCTGAATATAACACGATAGTTTTAATATTTGCTCAGCGTGAGAGCAAAATTGCTTCCCATTAATGGTTTTAACAGAACTCAAGGTATAAAATTAAAAATGGTTTTTAGCATAATGAATTATTTTTTGACTAGCCTTGTTTGTATATCCAAATGCTTGAAGTCAAATTTATTACTATTATTATTGGAAGTACAAACAGATGTACAAGTTACATAATTTAACAACGTTTTAGTATTTTTGTGTCATTTCCTGTATCTAGGGGGATAAACAATACATTTCTGTATATGAAACAGAACTAGAACCTTGGACGAGTGTTTTTGACTCGATTGCTACTCTCAGCTAAATATCTTAAAAATGAGATTGAGTGAAAATAAGTTCGCCTCGTTGTTGACGCATTCGACTACCATTCGTGAGGTCTTGGGTTCGATTCCTGGTAGGATGAACATAAAATATTGATTTGAAATGCTTTTCGAACTGCACTATTCTATTGCTCCTGTATTGGCTCCTGAATCGTAAGACTAATCACCTTACCTTTTTGTGGCAGGCGAACAAACTACATTACATTGCTGTGTTATGGTGATTGTGTTAAATCACTATATTAAAATTAGTAGGATTGCCGACCGGTTTCAAAATAATTATTTTTATTCCTTAATAACA
Organism: Micrasema longulum; assembly: GCF_059751315.1. NCBI lineage: Eukaryota > Metazoa > Arthropoda > Insecta > Trichoptera > Brachycentridae > Micrasema > Micrasema longulum. The sequence goes on along the minus strand of NW_028278173.1, from coordinate 182,444 downwards.
TGACAGCCATGTTCATGAACCAGTCAGCGAATGTATTTATAATTCATAATTTTACAAGACTTTAAAACATAGTTAAATTGTATATCCTGTAAGTCATGCTGATGTTGATATATTTATCTATCAACGGCATTAATTCATTGAAGTGTACCTACGTAGAAGGGCATTTAAATGTAAAACGTGTTAAAAATAAAATAAATAAAAACAACTTTGTTTCAAAGCTGCACAAGCTACTTTATCAAGGTATAATTACTTATGAGTTATATCCTATTTTATTTTAACAGTAATTATTAAATATAACATCAAAACATACGGAACTAATAAGTTAAGTCTTCTTCTCATGCTGTTCTTGTAAAGATGAGAAGTATGAAGTGAGATGGATACGATCTTTAAAGCAGGACAGAAATCGACTAATGAAAATAAAGTTTATTTGGTAATTTGTAATTTTTTTCTCATTGTGAAAAGCTTTTTTAATTTTTAAAATATCCAATTTGTCTGATTTTAATCTTTGAAGACTTATTAGTTCCATATGTGCGGTATAACATTTAGCAATAATTAAAAAAATAAAAGAGGATTTAATTTATTAGTTAATTATACCTTAACTAAGCAGCTTGTGTATCTTTGAAACCGGTTGTTAGAATAAAAAAAATAAGTGGTTGAAAAAAATTTTTTTTTAAATTAAAAAAGTGAAATATATAAAATAAAAAAATTTGTTGTTTAAATTAAAAAAAGTATATACCTAGCTACGACAAAATGAAAATCGTCACTTTTATGAAATAAGCAAAATTTCATTTAAAAAAACAGTAAAATTGATTTAAGGCTGTAGTTTTTTTTAATTGCGCAATTATAAAAAATAAAAAAGGTTAATAAGATGAAAACAATATTTTTTAAAGGTTTTTCTGTTAAAATATATACTTAAAAGTTTAATGTAACTAAAATATAATTACTTTCAGACCGGCAGATTACGCCATTTCAAATTTAGACTAAACTTAAGTATCTGGGATCTCAATAAAGACTAAGTATTTTTCTAAACTTTTTTGTTATAATTTAAAGATTATTTATTAAACATGAAAGTGGCCGTACCAAATTTTATTTTTTTTTATTTTAAAAAGAAATACAAGCATCAGAAATACCGAAAACGACAAGGGCAGGTCTGAAGGTAAAAAAAAGGTCAATAAAATATTGTTTTAAATTGAATATTACAACCAGAATTATCTTCTCTTTTCAAAAAAAAAAAACAATTCTAATAAAAAGGTTTCAACTAAAGTTTTTCAATGAGTTCATTTTTTTTAATATCGCCAACGGCATTTTATTTCTAAAAGGAAAATGTCACAAAAATATCGGTAATTTAAAATGCTTGTATTTCTTTTCAAAATCAAAAAATTTAAATTTGGCTTCGGCCATTTTCATGTTCAATTTATTATATTTAAATTATTACACTAAATTTGGGTTCAATACTAAGTCTTGATTGAAATCCCAGATACCTAAGTTTAGTCTTAATTTGAAATGGCGTAATCTGCCGGTCTAAAGGTAATTATATTTTAGTTACAATAAACTTTTAAGTATATTTTTTAACAGATAAACATTTAAAAATATTGTTCTTATCTAATTTATGTTTTTTTATTTTTTTATTATTGCGGGATTTAAAAAAACATTTGTTTTAAAATGGCAAAATCGTATGATTTCATAATTTTGCGTTCGTTTTACCAGATTCCTTCCTAAAAGTTTTTGCTGAATTACTCAAAAAATAACTTTTAAACTTTAAACATTTTTACTACAATATTTCATGTAAATTATATTATTTTGATTGGCTACTCAAAACTTTCTTCTGTTTTATTTATCAGTCTTATCACCATATAACTATGTTATATGCATAAATATTTATAAATGTTATATCACATAACCTTTATTTCATTAATAACGTTTTGATTGCTCATGAGTTAACATCTAATCCCACACCAAGCACAAGAGGTTGCCTATTTTTTGGTGTGGTATTTAATTTCTTTTTTTTCATTTATATTTTTTGCCTCGAACATATTATTTTTGTATTTAAAAATAATTGTATCTGTTGATAAAATATTTTTAATAAATAAAAAAATGTTAAAGGTTCACTCTTGCGTATATTTTTTTTTTTGCTTAGAAATAAAATAAACGTGAATAAATCCAATAGAAAATAAAAATAGAGTCTTGAGTAATAAGTTGAGCATATGCTTAAGTCCCTAGATTTTGGTCAAGGTTTGAACCGTTACTTGAAATCCATAGATATATTTAATTGGGTTTCAGATACTAGTTTACCTTCACGATCCGGTATAAAATTATAAAACAAATTCAGTACTTATTAATACTGGTTTACTGACCGAAAACTGTCGCTTTTGGTCAATTCATGCGCGTGCAGTAATTTTAAAAATGCACCGCAAAAAAACTATGCAAAATGCGTCTTCTATATTAAAAAATAAAAATAGACTTCAATATTTTCTTCTCAAAAAAGTTTTCCCTTAATCTTTACAACTCCTTAGGAAAGGAAATTCAGCCTAGTCTACAAACATTTGAACGTACTCCAAAATATTGCTGATAAAATTGTTAATAAAATGCTTTATAAAAATAGTCGTTTTAGGCGTTACCTAGTTTGGTAGTTGAAATAATTCTGCTACATCAATAAAAGTTACACTTAGTTTACAACACAAAATTTAACAGATGGAAGAGTTGAGGAAATGTGGATCCTTAAAAATAGGCAGAATGGTAAATGTTACACAGTCTTTAAAGCGGCTACATAAACCAGACGATGACCGATCATGAGCCCTATTAATTCCTTGACTTACTTTCTTTCTTAAAAATGTTTTTCCTTTCTAGTGCAATAAATTGAAAGCCAAAATGTATTTGTTAATTTATTTTACTTCATTAGGGATTTTTTATTTTAAATTGGAAAATTAAAATGTATTTTTACATTAATTTAAAAGTTTAATGTAACAAATTATTTTTTTTATATGCTTGAAACGTGTTGTTTTTTGTAATAAATAAAGTTTGTTTATAAAAATTTAGTGGATTTTTTAAATGAAATATTTGCGTTCTTGTGATTTACACAAATATTGCGATTTTTTCACTGTAAAAAACCGTCTTAGAAAATGGGAAACAGGTTTCCGTAGAGTGGGATTCGGACCTCTGACCTCCCGATCCGGAGTCCACGAAGTTACCCTCGGGACTACGAACCATTTCAAATTCTGAAACTTTGTTTTACCTGTTTATTGTTAATCAACAACATATATATATATATATATATATATATATTTTTTTAAGACAAGGAATGGTCAGTGTGTAATGTGGCTAATTAAATCAGTCAATGATAAGACACGCGCTCTGTAAATGCCTTGAATTCTATATACCTCGTCGAAAATATTCCTTATTTCTATTGTAATATGTCAAAAACGGTTATATAAATTTTTCTAAATTATTTAATAACTAATAATTTAATTTATATTAATTGAGTCCTTTACCATGTACCTGGTCTTGAGTAAAGAAGAAACTCCATTTTTTTTTTTCTCAAAATTGAAATGTTTGATGATAATTGAATTTTATACCCACATTATAAATTCATTTGAAATTTTTTAGCACGTTTGCCTACTATGCAAGAGGTCTCGAGTTCGATTCCCGTCATGGTTGATACGAAATATTTATTCAAAAAGGTGTAAACACTAGAATATTTTAAAGTCCCTGGACTGGTACTTGAAGCGTAAGATTGACCATCTTACCTTCATGCAATGAAATTTACCAAGATACACTGAGATTGGTGTACCAATTCAGTGCCCTATGCACCATTCGGTGCGGAAAGGGAATGATGATGATGATGATAAAATGTGTATTGCTAATATATTAAAAATTAACTTTACACATTTTATGCTAAACCTAAATACTAAACTAGAGACCATACGACAGTAAAAGGAAAATAGGGAGACCGCAGAGGAGATGGACTCACGACGTTGTCAAACTCGTGGGCCATGGATGGAAACAGAGTGCCCAGGACAGGAAAACATGGAATTTTTTTGAAGAGGCCAATATCCATCAGTGGAGAGAAACAGGTTAATAAGTAGAAGAAGAAGATTTTCATAAAATATTTTTAAAAAACGTATGAATTCGATAAACTCATATTTGCTGAAAAACCCAATTAGGTATTAAAAGTTTAAATTGTTAATGATGAAGTTCAGTCTACGAGAAATTGAAAATAATATGTATTTTTTACTCGCGGTTAAAATTAGAGCATTTAAGTGTTCGGCGAAGTTTCTAGAAAATGTATGAAAAAAAAATGTTATTGTTAAAAAACTTTGAACTACTTCACAAGCTCTTCCAAATCAACAAACGATAGTGTTGTAATAGATATCCAGTTTCCGTAAAGCTGATTCGCCAATCAGCATAACTCACCAATTAAAGCTTGTGACGTCAGCATACGATAATCTTTTTTTTAAATATTTCGCAAAGTTTATTAGTCTATAAACAAATATGTATTTTTTTTTTAACATTGTACTTCCTCATTCAATCAATAAGTTTATTGTTCTCTTTTGCGGCTTATTTTATTTATTTAAAACACTAGTTACTATTATTAATTCCAGCTGATTTATAGTTGTATATTTTTGTGAATCGTCATTGATTTTATCCTTTGTATGTTTCTGTTTATTATGTCTACTATTGATATCCCTAATAAATCAAATAAAAATTAAAATTTCGCATGATAATGAGTAAAACTGATTTTTCGAGAACATCGGCTTCGTGTTAAAATTCATTCTTATTTGTTGAAACAAAGCGTTATTCGTTATTATTATTTAAATTTAACTTCTTTTTTATTATAGCAAATTGTTAAATTCTACTTAAGATACAGTAGTTTAATTATATAGTATTTATATACAGGAATATTATACAAGTGTGCAAAATTGTAAGTTCTACGGATACAAATTTAGCTGTGTGGGTGGTGAAATGTACTTACCATAAAAACTGTACAGTATTCCATCATATCAACTAAGTATTTCCCTTTTTACATATTATCCAAAATTTCATGTACGCTAAATCTTGACAAAGGAACAAATAATAAATCAAATTGCAAGCCCTCATTAAATCACTAAAATGTTAGCTTTTAAATCAATTGATGAAATAAAACCAGGTTGTGGTCCCGTGGCTAGTGTCTCGGACTCACGAATCAAAGGTCCGTGATTCGAATCCCACTCTACCCCAACTTGATTCCCATTTTCTAATTGTGAGTTATTTACAACTCGTTAGAAATGGCCTCTGAAAATTAAATATTTGCGTACATTATAAGAACGCAAATATTTATTTTTACAAAAAAAATCGATAAATCAATTGACTAAATGTAATTTTGTCGCCTAATATTAAATAGATAGAAACGCCCAATTTACTATGTGTTTATATAGTGCGAATGCCTTCTAAGACTTGTAATTGGGCTAGCCGTATTTTTACTTAATTGGTATAAACTTTGTAAAATAACATGATTAAAAACGCTTTGTTTAATATCATATGTTTTATTTTTAAAACACTGCTAGATTTGGAAAGCACAGATTTTTCCATCTACAGTTTATAATAACACCTGTAGATATAAGGATTGGTGCTTTCCGACACTAGTAGCGTTTCAAAATAAACTCAAGTAGTCTTAAAACAAAGCGATTAATTTATCGTTTGCGCTTGTCTTCTTTACAAAGCATCTGGTTCACTAGCCCAGGACGTCCACTGCTCTATATTTCATGTCTGAATTATGAGACGAGGACCTGACCCGAAATAGGACGCAAGAGTTGGCAACATACAAAGTCTGGAGGCAGTTTGTGGCCGCCAAATTTTTATTTATTTATTTACTTTTTTTTTTTGCACCACAACAGGCCAGGAGCCCTAATTACAGTGGTGAATTACATCACAGAGCACCCAGGCTTCAGAAAAATCACATTTTAATTTTGTGTTCTAACCGGGAATCGAACCCGGAACCTTCCGTGCGTGAGTCAAGCGTCTTGACCACTACACCACGGAGGCCGCCTTTACATTGACACTGATAAAACAGTGTGGCGTCTGCAAATCTTTAAAATATTAATAATTGATGAATTCGCCAAATAATTAGTTGGAAAGAGTGACTAAAAAGTTTTTTTACTTTCCAAAAAGGGCGAATCTTTTACTTGTTAAAATGTTTATAAATATATCATATAATATTTATAATATTTGAATCGGGTTGTGGTCCTGTGGCTAGTGTCTCGGACTCACGGACCAAAGGTCTGTGGTTCAAATCCCACTCTACCCCAACTTAATTTCGATTTCCTAATAGTGAGTTATTTACAACTCGTTGAAAACGGCCCTCAAAATTAAATATTTGGGTAAATCATAAAAACGCAAATATTTATTTTTTTATAAAAAAAAAAATATATATATTTGACCTACTTATGTTTTTTTAATTCAATTATTATTTTAGCTGTCAAGTTTTATTTATTATTTGATACCTTTGTGCAATTCCCATATTATACAGAAGCCGGTACAGTATTAAAGGCACTAAAAAACCAAAACGCTTTAAAAATAATTTATTTGAGTGACTTTTTGAAACATACATAACAATATACAGATACATTTTAGAAGTCACCTAGAGAAAAGAATATAGTACAAGAGATATTAATTACATACAAAATGTTCAACATATCGAACAGATTAACTTTAAATCGTCATTTTAAATAAGTAACCACAATTTTGTGGTAGACCTTTGTGGGAGGATTATTATACTGATATTACTCAGTGCATCATTACACAAAGCTTTAAAAATTGATTTTTTTAAATTTGAGCAAATATTTCAGATGATAAATTACTTGAATCAAACATGTTTGATTCAAGTCACAAAATGACTACGTGAACATGAACTAATCTACATATTGAAGATCCCAGTAAATTTCTAGTTAATACAAAAAAAGTAAGGAATAAAATTTGTGCAAATTATGTGAAAAAAAATCCAAAGGGTGAATATGGAAAAGATATTAAATAAAATTACAAGTTTTTTACTGAAGTTAATTATAAAATATTTACAATATTAACTTCAGTAGCAATATGTATTTTCGGATATTCGTCATTGTCAAATGATTAAAATAATGCATAAATAATAATGAATGATCGTGGAAATAGCAAATGATGAATAGTTTGAGTTAAAATTGAAAAGAAAAAAATGAAAGAACTGACTAAAATCCAAAAATAAATATTAAAAATTGAAGAATGGTAACTAAAGAGTACTACGCATTTTATGCCAACATTTACAAAACTACTTAAAAATTGCTAAAGTTATAAAAAGCATAAAAAATATATATGTACATATGTTACAGAATTTTTAGCGTGTCAGTAAGAGAATTATAAAAATGATATATTTCGAGATAAAATAAAACGATGTTATGAATGAAAAACTCTATAAAATTGAAATGTTTATTTTATTTTTTTATGGCACAATAAAATATTCACGACAATTCAATTCTCCATTTTTAATGAAGACTGCAATTGACTATATTAATAAATCTATGTACAAAAACTAGTTTTAAATTAAAAATTAAAAACCAAATAAGAAATTTAGGCAAAATATCTGAATAACTAATTAAAAGGGACTTTCTGATTTAGGGTAAGTTCATCTTAAAACTAGAGATATGGAATTATGATGTTGAGTTATCTATCTAAAGCTATGATACTTAATAAATGTTTTGATTAGTTAAAGCAACGAAAACGAAAAAATAAATATTATTTATTGTTTATAATTCTCTTTCTGATACGAAAACCAACAGGAACGTATGTATAACAACTTTGGATATTGAAACTGTAAAAAAAATACCAAACATTTTTTCGTTAAAATCGGCATAATAACTTGATTGTTTTGCGATAGCATAAGGAATGAATTAATGAATTCTAGGGGACGCCCACGCCGAGAGTACCTGGAGGACCTATTAGAGGACGTGCACTGCTTTTCATGTGTTGAAAAGAGCCGCACAAAACTGGGAGGAATGGAGGAGAAGAATGAAAGTAATTGCTGCCAGCCAATCCCAGGATTGAGACCAGAGAAGAAGAAGGAATGAAAATATCATGAAAACGGAATGAAAATAGCACAAGAATGATAGATGCAATTATAGTACGATGTTTTTAAGTTTATATTTTGAAATAAAAAACAAAATAACACAATCAAAATACACCACGCAAATGAAAACTTAACGATTTTTTTATCAGTTTCAATATCCAAGGAGAAAAAAATCAAAAGACTTAGTTGTCATCGTCCTTGTCCTTCTTATCATCATCGTCATCATCGTCATCGTCATCATCACCAAATGTATCATTACTGTCCGAAATTGTCACACTACCGCTTCCAGCAGACCCGGAGCTGGACCCTGATAAACTTGTGAAAATTCTCAGCAGGCTGCCGAGCCCACTTCCTCCGGAGCCGGAAGAGCTGTCCGATGATGAAGATGATCCTCCGCTAAACTTGCCCAACGCTCCCGTGATCAAGTTCAGCTTCGGGCCGATCAGCTGAAGCTTGGGGCCGATGATGGAGGTAAATGCGCTTCCGAGGCCAGCAACTCCCGATGACGGGGCCTCAATGCCGTACTGCTTATTCTTGGCTATATTCTGCTGGTCCAGTTGAGAAATCAAGCGGGTTTTGGTGTCGATCAGCTGGTTGATTTTCTACATTGTAAAACATCCTATATTAAAGAGGTGTGTGCATAAAAACTTTGCATTAAGAACCTAATTTTCTAATTCAAAAAATGTTTTGTCAAACTTACGATATACCTATATTTGAAAAAAAAATAGTGCTTGAGAATAATAATTTAGTTATAGAGAGAGAATATTTATCCCATTTTCCAGAGACCACCAGATTGAAATTCCTTTCCATATAAACATATTGAGTTTTTCTAGTGAAATTTCTTGGTGAAACGATAGATTATAGAACGACAGATTTTAATCAAAATATTATGTTAACATTACTATATTTACATTTATTCCACTTTTATATAACTTTTACCGATAACTGGGTTTATTCGTGACTGATATCAGTCTGACGATGACGGTCACGACGAAACACGATCACTGGTGAAAATTATATAAAAAAACAATAAATATGAATATAGTAATTTTACCATAATACTTTAATATAAAATCTATCGTTTTATAAAATGAAGTCTTAAACAACACTATAGTAATTTAAGAATTATTCACAGGATACGTAACTACAAACCACCTTATACTTATTTGAATAGTCATTTATTTATTTATGCTTTATTAAGTTAGTTCGTTACGTAAACTTTTATTAACATTACTATTTTGTCAATATTTTTTATTTAAACTTTAAGTACAACACTTGGGCATACGTATTGCTAAAAGCAATATCTTCCAGCCAACCAATATTTGGTAAGACACTTTAGAACAAAGAAAATTCTTTAGTTCTAGTGTTTTATTAATTTTTAATGTTTGCTTTTTACAGATTTGCGACTTTTGTATAAATGCACTTATAAAATATATTATATTATAACAAAATGTACTTCAAGATTATTTCATTGGTTTAATCCGTAATGATAAATTGATTTTTCGACAGAAACAAATACGTATCCACGTATTCTCAAAACACGTTATGAAGAAGTTCAGCGCTACGATTTTTTTTATACAAACAATTTTTGCTTACGGGTGGTATAAATTAGAGTATTTAATTGTACCGTGAAGTTTCTTGAAAATGTATGGAAAAATTAATAAAAATAAACTGCTTTGAGCTGCGTCACAATTTTTTAAGAATTAACTAACAATATAGTATTGTGATAGATTTCCGATAGATAGGTCTACGGTAGACCAACTCACCAGTCATGAGAACTTGTGATGTCAAGGACGGATGAATTTCAAAATTACAAAAATTTGACAAATAATACGTAACATATTTTTTTTATTTATTGAAATTTGTCTTAGTTTGATGTTTTTTTTTAAAACAACTGAACTTCCTCATTACGTTGAATTTATTTTTAAAATACTTAAAGGTAAAATCTCTCTTGACTTCTCGTAAAATATTACAACTTTTTTCTCTTGTACGATATTCTTAAAATATTTGCCTTCTAAAATGTATTCACTCTGTTTATGAAAGTTCGTCACATAGAAGGTTTGGTTAGGTATGAAATGATAGAAAAATATGTTTGAAAGGAATTAAAAATATTTACCCCAAATACAAAGCCAAGAATGGCGTTTTTAACACCCCATTTGGCTTGTGATGCGGCCTCTAATGCTCTCTTATCTCTGTCTTCATCATTTTCAGAAGGATTTTCCTGGAAAAAAACAGACATTCAAATAAAGGTATATCCATGATTGAAAAATCAATTGTGTCAAGGGGTTCAAGATTTTTTATTATAATTTAGTCTTTATTCAATAAAATACACATGTAGTTATAGTATTAATACATTAAAAATATTTTTTTTTGCATTCTGCAATAACATACAAAAAACCATTGTAAAAAAAAAACACAAAATAAAAACAAATTTGTCCCATTGCTCTATAAAATAATAGTTTTTGTCATCGGGTGCTCAGACATTAATTTTAATTGAGATTCAAATTAGAATACAGACACATATAAAATAATGAATGTATATTTATTTTGTTTTTGATGTTTTGGAAAAAAAACATTTGTACAGAAGAAAGAAAAAAAAATTAAATGGTTTTAAATATTTTTTAAAAAGATCGAAAATAAATTAAAGAATAAACTTATACTTGAATGTATTTGAAAGTGAAAAAAATATTAAAAGCATTTTCAGGCGTTAGCTATTAGCTGAAATAGTTCAGTCGATGAGAATTGGTGAGACCCGAAATTAATAAAATTTGTAACGTCACACAAATGAGCAGATGTAAAAATTAAAAATTAATCACACGTCGACAATTTTATTTATAAAATTTTTTAAGGAATATTTAGACATTTTTACAATACTGTAAAGTTTATTTTATAAATGAATTGTTTAAGCTGTTATTAAACGTAATATTATCCTATTCAAAAATTAATGCAAGATAGAAAAAATAATATACAATGGAACACTACAATGTCACATTACTCGTACTACTTAAAAAAATAAACTAGAGACAAATTCAAAATCAACATAAAGTACATATTATGACTACACTAACCAGACAAGACATAACATGACTTTTTTTTTTTTTTTTTTTTTTTAAAAGAAATATTTGCGTTCTTATGATTTACCCAAATATTTAATTTTGAGGGCCATTTTCAACGAGTTGTAAATAACTCACTATTAGAAAATGGAATCAAGTTGGGGTAGAGTGGGATTCGAACCACGGACCTTTGGTCTGTGAGTCCGAGACACTAGCCACGGGACCACAACCCGACTTAACTTGCGTGTGATATAAATGAACAATATTACAAAGATATATAAAAATTAAAAAATCAACCGGTTTCAGTTAACCAATATAGAAATGGTAAAACACCTAAAACTATTTGTGAAAAATATGTTTTTTTTTTGCACCACAACAGGACTTGAGCCCCAATTACAGTGGTGAATTGTAGCACAGTGCACCCTAGCTTGAGAAAAATCACATTTAATTTTTGTGTTCTCAGCACCTTCCGTGCGTGAGTCAAGTGTCTTAACCACTACTCCATCGAGGCTGCAAAAAATTTAAGCCATCAATGATAATTAATATTTTGTACTGAAAAAAATATAACGCTAACATTAGTCTCTAAGGAATCATAAACTTAATAAAATAATTTTGAGCAATACCGCACGCAACTACACTGGCTTAGTATCAGGCATAGAAGAAACATACACATTCTATCACTTCTTCACAATATTAATATAATTCCACTTTGTCTGTTTATCTGAGAGGGCCCTTCGAACCTTTATCACATGGACTATCTTTTCGTTTTAGTAATAAGAGAACCTGTTTAAAACTCATTCACCGCTCTAATTTTTGCTTCCCCTTTCACAGCAGTAGCTGCTCAATTGTCAAATAATCTACCCATTAATATGAGAGACGTTTATTTATCAAGATGTTGATTTATCAAGCTTGAAATGCCATTAGGAAAATGTTTGATTTTTTCCTTTCTCCTTCTTGTTTCCTCCCTATTCCCTTTCCTCTTTTCATAGTAAAATGTAGATTTTTAGTTAATTTTTGTTTCAAATTTTGTATAAAATTATAAAATTCTGTAATAATACTTAAAATATGTTCATGCACTTGTATTGTCTCAAACTGAACGGTTTAACGGAAATTCCCTTATGCAATGTGCCCGCTGTTATACGTATTTAAAATGTATGACTATATTAAATGTTAAATTAATAAATAAACAAAACACATTCCGTCGTAATAAAATTGTAAAAGAAATACATTTTTAATTGTTGTATTAGATGATATTGCATAATTTTTGTAACGTGCGTAAGTATGCACAAACGCACTTGAGTCAAATTAATTTATTTTATTTTTCTATTTTATTATTCTTTAGAAGTAGTTCAATTAGTACACATAAGCTACCGAACGCCAGCCTTGTGTTACTTACATTACTAGAATAGTATTGCGGATGAAACAAACACTGTGTGTAAAAAAAAAAGACATGAAAAAAAAGAACGAACGATCTCGAATTTGAGTGAAGGATAAAAGTATGAGATTTTTCGCTGGTTTTTAAAAATTAATGAAAGTAAAATTTAAAACTAAAATATTGAGACATTGCTTCGTATGATACTTACAATTTAGTGCCATACTATCTTAAAAAGGTGTTTTGAAACAACCTCTTAATTATTTTTAAAAACGTATTTTACGACATAATTTTAAGTGAGTTTTAAGATTGGTCGGCTGACCCGAAACAGGTGGATATTATTTTATAATTCAACAAACATGGTCACAATACGAGAATATCAGAACAATATAATGAATAAATGTGTAAATACATCAATATCATATACCTCGACTGATAAACCAGGGACTGAAATTATACAATAAACCTCTAGACAAAACTGAACAAAAGATTCAGTCAACCTTTACAAAAGACGTTAAAAATATTATCATTAACAAAAGAATGTGAATTAAAAAAATAAAGATAATTTTGTTTGATTAATGTTATCTATAAGGGTGTAAAAATGAATTAAATTAAAATAAAAAATAATTTCAAATTCAAGTATATAAAATAAATATGTTTTCACAAATGCAATGTAACCTTCTGTTTTTAATCGATGATATTTTCCGTTTATTGGATAAAATTTAGACTCGTACATTTGATTTTACAAAATAAGCCATGCACCTTTCTTTTCAGTAACAAAAACACAAATTCAATGTTGATCAGAAGCACACAGGCAACAATTTCTAAGCGTTTAGAAAAATAATGCCTGTAATTTTTTTACGGCCAAATTCCGATCGAAGTTTTTGTGCAGTGATCCGAAACGTGGCGCGTCAATGAGAGTGAAAATTCAAGATCTCGCGTCAAAAAGCAACGAATTTGTCTCGGCAATTGCGAGAAATACTAATTTCATTGTGAATTTACTCTTAAAAATGAATAATCTTAAACATTTCAAAGTGCAACGATGTTAATAAAATAGTAAATAAATGACGGCGTTACATACAATACTTATATGCAGATAACAATTTCTTAATAGCGTGTGAGATCGTTTTTAGGTTACGAGTAATAAAACACTTCGAATATAATGTATGTTACACGTATGTTATTACATGTAGTTATCGATCTTGTTAACGTACCTAATGCATAATTGAAATGTGGTGCTAGTTTAGAATGTTGTCAATTTAATGAACAACCCATTTAACATTTCTATTCTACGGAAAATAAGAATCGAACAGCGTTTATCTTCTACTATGCATCTGTGAGTTCTCAGGTTCCTACTTTGGTCACGTTACATGGAACGGACTCGGAAAAAATAAGTTGTACAGGAAAGGATATTTATCCCGTGGAAGAGGTCTAACGAGGTAGACTGAATTGATGACAACGGCGACTGGCGTCTCTCGGAGGCCTCTAGAAGTTATGGAGTCAGAGGAGGATAGAGGCAGATCCTATCGACGTGCTTTCTCCATACAACTGTGACCACCATTGATTCGACAAGAACAAACAAGAAATATAAAGTTTAATAGAGACAATCATCTATCTTGGTGAATAATTTAGTGCTTTCGGTAGGATATAACTCTTATTTAAGAGTAATTTTTAATTTTACTTTCTTACTGTTTTTGTATAAACTCATTGATTTTTTTATGTAATAAATATACCAGTCGCAAAGACGTCCCAAAAACGATGAATACTAATACGATATTAATTTGTGGATATAAGTATCATTCAATTTATATTTTTATTATAAATTACAGTAAATTTCCACCAAGAATTTTTAATAAAAAACTTAAATGTAATATTTTTTATAATAAAAAATCCCTGTTATAAACCATCCCCTAGTAAGTTATTATAAATTTATGAATTAAAACCTCAACTTTATTTCATTTCTTTGACAAATTCATCCGACAGACGCCGTGACGCAGTTGGTTAGACGGTTAACTGTGAAATTAAGGTCGCAGGTTCGATTCTCGCCAGTTGCAAGAAAGAAATAGACAAAGTTTTTTTTCTCAATTGGTCTGGGCATTGTGGTGTATTATTCCTTCCACATTTTTTCTTTCTCACCTGCTGACAAGTCACTAAAATAGACACTTGGCACGTTATTCTTTTAAAAACAAAATTTCTTTGGAAGAAAATGCATTCTTCTAAAATAACCTTACGAGTTTTTAAAATTACCCAGTAAAACTTTTATTATTTCAATTCAAATCACGATTTTATGTTGATCACAACCATGATGAGTTTATCATGTGTTTTTTTACAAACGGGGTATTTAACATCAGATCGGTGGTAAACAAAAAAATAGATGTTGTGTACATTTTTTTAGAACTTTTCATAAATTCTTTTACAATACTTTCAATCACACAAATAATATTATACTTTTTATTGATAAATATAACTTATTGAAAGAAGACCCATTTCATCCACCTCGTGGTCTGATGGTCAGCGCGCTTACCTACCAAACAAGAGGTCTCTTGTAAGATTTAAGATATGGTTTACATGAAATATTTTTTTAAAGCGGTGTTTTTTCTCCACCATAAATCATCTAGACTGACAACCGAGGCGTTAGACTGATCATTTTATTTTGATACAACAAAAAAATGTCCTAGATACTCTTCTTTTGGTGTACCAAAATGATGATAACCAATTTCTATTTAAAATATATTTAAATTTATATAAGAGTCTGCAATGCAAACGTAGGTACTCATCTTGGTTTAAATTATTATAATTTCTCTTTTTATTGCAAAAATTACAATGTTCTCATGAACATTACTAAGTGTTCCGGTAACGAATATTATTTAATATATGAAATTTCACACGCGTAAGTTGTATTATAACATTTATCTAAGAGTTTGTGGCTCTTGAACGATGTAATACATAGTGCCTACATATATATTTGCATTGGCCATTAAACTTAACTTTCACTGAACGACTACTTTCATACAACACCTAAAGGTTACTGATCAGTGTAAAAGTAGTGACTTAACTGATATAATAATCATCGGATATACGCTAATAACACTAATCATGATTCTAAAAGAATTTCTACCAATCATACCAATCATCGTCATCATTGTAGTATCCACGCTTTGTGGAAACCAATAATTATGGATATTAATACTCATTTGAGATAAAATTTTAAAAATAAGAAAGCTATTTATTTATCTATTTATTTTCCATTATAAACTATGATTATTATTATGAGTATTTCAAGCATTAACTTTGTGGTCAAACATTTTACTAAATGTTATTAAATATTTGTATATAACCATTGTTTTGTATTTATTTATTGTTTAAACATTTGTATATATTTATTATTCAACAATATTTTGAGTTTGTCCAAATTTTTGTAGACAAGGACTGGATTCAACTTCCTGGGGAGCTGTTATAGGTAATAAGTAATATATAAGTCTAGGCATCTACAGGGCTTATGACCTGTCATTGGCTGGTTTTAGTGGCCACTTTACACACTGTGTAACATTCACCATTCTGCGCATATTTGAACATCTATATAATAAGGAATATTCCTTCAATTCTTTCATCTGTTGATGTTTGTGAAGTTGAAGAGCTGAAACCTTTATTTATGCGAGTGAGATTCATCCACCTGGTCCATGAAGAAGTATAGAAGTTAAAAAAATAAAAATTACAGGCGTTGCCTAGTATGTAGGTGAATTAATTCAATTAGATGAATCTCACTCGCATAAATAAAGGTTTTAGCTCTTTAACTTCACAAACATCAACAGATAAAAGAATTGAAGGAATATAGATGTTAAAATATTGGCAGAATGGTGAATGTTACACAGTGTATAAAGTGGCCACTTAAACCAGCCAATGACAGGTCATAAACCCTGTAGATGCCTAGACGACTTCTATATTACCTTCTTTAAAATGTTCTTCAACTTTGTTGTAATATGTTGATGATTAATTATGAAAATAATGTGACCTCACTGGGTTTACCCGTGCCGAGGACACTTAACAATATACTTTTTTATTATACCTGTAGTATGATGGTAAATTTGAAGATAATCTTGCCCGAGTGATTACGAAGATACACTATAGACCCTGTGTATTTGAGTTTTGAGGTAAATACATCGATAGCTATCGAGGCCACCCGCACTCCATAGTACTCATACATATATTTACACACTGGAAGTGACAAAAATCATGTTCAAGCAAGCACTGCTTTAATTGCGATTTATTTAAATTGTAAGTAATTTTGAGGTAGGTTTTTTTTATCACAGGAGTCTTTTTAAAATACGAAATAATAATGTAATTTTTATTTGACATTTTGTCGGACGGCGTGCATTACTATCAATCTTCATTTTTAACGAAAATTATGTTACCATATGGGGGATTTTTAACTCTTATTGGATGTTCCCGAATCATGTTGAACCAGTATGGGGCAAGATTTCCAAAGAAAAACAGTAACGCAAATCAAAGTTAATAATGTGTTAATGTTTATATAAACTTTTGTGTGGCTGTGATGTCACAATAGTCTATAAACGATAAAAGACTTGATATATCTCTCTTATTTTTTAAAGTGATGAAGTTGTATTTTTGTTATTTTAAAATGGCCATTTTCATACCGGATTCGCAAAGTTAAATTTATATAACTAGGCTGGATTTTAATAGAAAAAATATTTATCCTTGATACCCGAAGAATGAATGTCCGCCGCACGAAGATAGAACTTATAACAAGGAATACAGAGACGCTGTTCTGTGATCGGTGTTGTGTGAAACAGATTCAGTCGGTTATTGACAGTGATGGGGGATGCACGCGTGTAATGAACCGGGTTGTGGTCCCGTGGTAGTATTGTGGACTCACTGAACAAAGGTCTCAGGTTCAAATCCCGCTCTACCACAACTCAGTTTCCTTTTTTCCGGCACAAGTTATTTACGACTTTTAGGAAATGGTCATAAAATTGAAATATTTTAGTAAATGATACAAACTCTTGTATTTCTCTTTTAAAAAATGTGTGTATTTATATAACCGGTTTGTTTATGATTTTTAGTTTATTTTGCTATGACAGGGCTAAATTATATATTTATTTTTATAAGTTATGGAAAAAAAATACTAATCAGTATGTCCTTATGTTTTTTTTTAATGTCTGAACATAAGAATATTTTTTCTTTTGCTTGTGGTAACACGATGTTACATCACCGTGCGTAAAGGAATTGTTTACCACAGTTTTTTACGAGTTAATAACAGTTTTTTCTGTTACCTGGAAAAAGTTGATTTAGTAACTTAGTGGTAATGCACGCCGACCGATGAGATGACCTTATCATGAATTAATAAGCATCAATTTTGCAATTCGAAAATGTTTTTTTTTAACTTTCATTCAATAATCAGTCCCAACGAAACACAGGACTTTGGTTCCATGGAGTTGGGGTTCATGTCTCAATTAATGTTACATACATATATTGTGAATAAAATAAATAAACAAAATTAGAAAATTATTATAGACTGTATTATATAAAAAATGTATTAAAATTAAAATATAATGATAATTTATTTATTTAGTAAGTGAAAGTTCAATGTTATTTTTATTAACTATATAAATGAAGATCTACTGAAACGATAATAAAATGAAATATTTTACCTATGTTAGTTTGCTATCAGCGGTGTACGAAATCAGCAAAATCAATAACTCTCGTTTCAAAGATCATATCAATACCATCAGTCAATTATTTGCAATGAGTAATAAAATTTGATCCACTAACACCCAAGTTTAATAGTTAAGTAAAAATTAGTTTAAACTAAAATAATTTGCGTTTTTGTCAAAATTAACTAAATTTGTTCCTTGAAAACGTAATATAAAACAACCTATTTTGCCCACTTTGACAAAAACGCAACAATTAACTTTGTTCTTTTTTGTCTTTTCTATTTTTAGTGCAACTGGGCCACTGTTTAACGGCCAATTGCATAAAAAAAGTTTAGTCAAATAAAGTTTAAAGCTAATTAATTGTTGCGTTTTTGTCAAAATATACAAAAAAAAGAGTCAAATAATACAACTCATTTTGCACATTTTGACTAAAACGCTACAATGATTTAACTTTAAACTTTATTAAACTAAACTTTTTGTGATGCAACTGCCCCTAAATAACTTAAAATCATATTTCATCAAAAATGATGAGGAATTAGCCGTTGATTAAAATTAATTTAATGATATTATTACTGTATATTATTTGCTTGAAAGCTACAAAACATAATCAATTGTTAGTACTTTTTTAACGAGTTTAAGCATATTTGTATAATTTCAAAAGGTTTATATTTAAAATACATAAAGTGATCGTCGTTATTAATTCCTTACTCGCACCAAATGGTGAATGGACATAAATGTACCATATTCCATCGTATTTCTTTCATTTTTGTTCCACAAAGTGATGATGTTAAATCTTACGCTTTAAGTGTTTGATAAATATTTTATGATTTAGAAATCGAACCCATGACCAATTGCGCGGAGTATGCACGCTGCGATACAATTGAAAATGTGTGCGAACAACATAACGCATAGAAAAAAGTGCATCTCAATCTGAATCTAAGAGAATGGATCTAAAGAGTTTGGATATAAAAAAAACACTGCATCAAAAATTTATTATTTAAAAATATTTATTTTTAAGAATACTGAGAGTGTTCAATATTTTGGAAGAGCGTATTAAGCTCTCAAGAGCAAAACCTATTTTCAAGATAGGAATTAAGGACTGGATTTTCCTTGGTGGGAGATATTTCAATGGGAAACTCCTTGATGATTTTCCGAATGTTTGAGTTTACTGTTTACCATATTGATGTGCCATATAAATGTTTTTTTGCCATATAAAGTTATTTTTTATGTTTCTAATCCTATATTTGTGGTGATATACTCATATGTCTGTGTCAACTAATTGCTTGTCCCATTTCAACACAGAACTTTTAGTCGCATGGAGTTGGGACTTATGTCTCAAATAATGTACAGTAAACTTATGTATGTAAATAAATAAATAAATATAACAAAACTGTTGTGAACCATCAAGCATGTCCATTTTTTTATGAACAAATGGTAAAAACCCCCAGGGGATTATTTCGTGATAGATAGTCACTTTTGAGATCTGTTTAAATATATTATACTAATAAGTTTATGACCATTCCGAGATCAACATTCTGCGTACATGACATGCTGTATTATTTTCCTAACCTACTTTGCAATCTTGTTCACCTTGTTATTAGGAAATCGTTTTAAGTGACATTATCTTTAATACAACAGCTAATTTATTATTAAAACACTATAAATAAACTCATTTAATCGAATGACATTTATGATAAGACAGTTATAAAAAATAAATTAAGTTGGTAATAATAAGTTATTCTTCATTCAATTTCGTGTTTTTTTAACAATATTTTATATCAGAAGTGAGCATACATGAGGTCAATGAGAGTCACATTTTAGATTTTCATAAATAGAAAGAACCGCACCACAGTCCTCAAGTTCTCACGTGATATCAAATACACAAATTCTAATTTATGAACATGTACCATTTACTGATAATTGATAATTTTTTTTTCGTTTTTAATATTATTTCCATTTGTAAATACTAACTAAAAACTTTAAAATACTTTTTTTGCTTTGATTTTAATTTTTAAACAACCTCTATTTATGTTTTTTTTTTCCTTCTCTTTTTTGTACTTATTGTTATTGTATTGAAAAATAGTTCATTGATAACCTTAGATATCATTATAATATAATACGGAAACTTTACTGGTCCATTAGAGTTAAGTCTAACTGTGTAAAATATAAAACCATTTAACCGTACGGTATGTTTCCTTAATTTAAAAAAAAATGCAGAATATTATTTTCTACTTTAAAAGATTCCTCGGGGTCTGGGTGATTTCAATAAACATTACGTAGAAGTAACAGTTTTTTTTAATGGGGTGAATTGTACGTTAGTATTTTTTGAAAATTTATTTACAACATTTAGAAAGTAAAATTCGCAAAATTCAAGTATAATGTGGAAAGAAAGTAATGCTTTCCTTTTCATTTCTTTTTTGTTTATTCAGATAAAAACTATAAGTTTCCAACTACAACTAAATGCACTTTTTCATGTAAATTTAATACATATAATTACATTAACTTTTCTCATTACGTAAAAGAAAAAACCATTCTTGTTTACATAATGAGGAGTGACGTCTTACAATCATTTGTTTATATTATTTTTAATTAGTAAATGTTTTCAGTATAACATATAAATTCAATAAAATATATACGCGGTGTTTTTTTTCAAGAGCTATTGAGAGCCGCACTATGAAATATTATTAAAATGTAAGAATGCTCTTTAAAATAAATATTATATTTCAATCATGTCGGGAATCAAACCCAAAATCTTTAGTATGGAAGGCAATGGGCTGACCATTAGACCACGAAACAGGTTGAATTCTCAACTATCCATATCTTATAGCTTTTACAAATATATTGTTTGCAATTTTTCTAAAAAGTACTTGTCCCTATTTGCATTTGGTCCGTTATTGCCAAAAAGATATTTGGGTAAAATAGGCACGCACTGTCTGTATTTTTTTTCTATTTAAATTATACAATATTGGTAACGCAAAATGTTTAAAAACAATGTATAATGGGTATGTTAATTTTTGTAAAAACCAACAAAAAGTTGTAATAAATTCTCTAGTAATTAGAGCGTTAAATCTTGTAGAAACATTGTAAGCATGTGGAATTTGAGTATCGTAAATACGAATTTATTGTTTTATTTTTGTGAGTTCCTGGTATCCAACAATTCACCCTTTTATTTGAAATGGATAAAAGTGAGTAGAGGACAATTATTTAAATTATGATCAGTATTTTAAAAGTCTTTAAAGACAAGTACTGGATATTAAATAATGATTAATGTGTAATTATTAGAGTATAATGATATGATTTTAAATTTAAGATTTTTAATATTGATATCAAACACTGATTAATTCTATTTTAAATCTTTCATTTCATTTTGATACACCAAAATGAAAAATTCGAAGAATTGTTTCGCCTTATTATTTGTTTACGAGATTATTTTATTTTTTAAATTCATTTTCTTATTTTATATATTAAGTGTTAAAATAAGTTTTGTCGGTTTTTTTAAAATTAAAAATTGATCACCAAATGTAGAATAAAATAAACTATACGTCATAAAAAAAAACTGTTTTGTAAGACGTATTAATTTTAAAGTTAAATGCATTATGTTATTTTATTACAAACCTTCGCAATGGAATGGCAAGTAGACGAAAGTGAGCATTTTCGACACCTTCTGTTCGCCTTCAATCGATGAAATAAAGCTGCTGAAGATGGTATGCGCTATTGACTAATTTGTTGTAGAATAATTAATAAAAGTGTATTATTGACCAATTTGTTTTAATTCATTTTTTTTTGAGTTTGTTGACATAATTTTTGTGCGTTTTTTTCCGAATTATGAGAACCAGAGGACAAAGAAACAACTGAAATTCAACAAAATATTTTATTTTTTTTAACGCTCAAAGGCGTTTTACTACGTTTTTTAGGCCAGAAGTTATAAAAAATTTACATATATAAAATGCAATTTAAAATGTTATAAAAAATATATATAAAAAAATGAAAATACAAGAAACTCAATTGGTTTTCAAAAATTTTATGAATAATTAATTCTTGAAGATTGATAAAGTTATTGCAAATGTGTACATTTTTATTTTGGTTATCAGTGTGTCCCGAGAGAGTAAATTATCGGGAACAGAGAATTAATGTGCGAATTTGACATAGATATAATAATATATCTACAAACAAACAAACTAATATACGTAAAATAAATAAAATGCCTCATTGGCCCCTACTTGGCGCATTAAATTATAAATATTGTGCCTAATCAGGAACATCAAAATAATATTTACTATTTGTATTATTTTTCATTACTTTATAACAAATTAGTCAATAATTTATACCATCTTCACCGCACACTGCGCAAATATCGTCTGCAGCTTTGGCAGCTTTATTCCCTTGATTAAACCCGAACAGAAGGTATCAAAAATACTTCCTTTCGTGTACTTGACATTCAATTTTGAAGACTAGTAATCAGAAAAAATAATATATGTAACGTAAAAGCGAACACAATATCTTGTAGAACCGAAAAAATTATTTCAAGTTACGTATAATTTTTACCATCTTATTTTAATTTTCAAAAAAAAAAACGGGTACATTTATGTTAACACCTAATATTTTAAAAATTACACTTACGACACTAAAACGTGCTTTATAGAAACATGGAGTGGCTCAATCCAAAAAAAGATATTTTATAATAACAACCCGTTTGTAGTCCCGTGGCTAGTGACGGACTCTGAATCAGGAGGTTCCCTCGGTCAAACCCCGCTCTACCACAAATTGCGACCTTCGTGGTGTAGTGCTTTAGATGCTTGACTCGAGTACGGAAGGTTCCGGGTATTTGAAATATTATGAAATATTCCAGTTTGAAAACACCTTTTTAAATAAATATTTGATGTCAATAATGTCGGGAATTAAATCCAACCAAAGCTAAAATGATCTAGATACGCTGAGATTGGAGAGCTTATGCACTGCCTTATGCACCACTGGTCACGGATAGGGAAATGCTGATGATAACAATTTTGGTTTTTCAGCAAATAATAAGTATTTGTTGGCCATGTCTTATGCAGTATACAACAAAGCATTGTAAAATATTACGGTCAAAAATTTAGGTTAAGTATGAAAAGTGAAAGAAGTTGAGGTTAAGAAATAAAATTATGTTAAAATAAGAGATTTTCATGGACGTTATAATCATTTGTCCGCCACGTTGTTTTATAGCCATTGCGTTTGATTGCGATGTATAAGTTCCCGTGTTTAACTTCTTACACGATGACCCGATATTATTATAACTATTTTTTTTTTTAAATCAAAAGGGGAGTTCTTTTTTTTCGCATTACAAACAATAATTATTAACAAAAATAATATGACCTCACTGAGGTTACGCATGCCGAGGACACTAAACAATATACTTATACATATTATTACCATATTAAACCATTAGAAACTGTTCAAAAATCACAAAAATCGCACTTTTCCCTCTTTCCAATTGTTCCAAGAAGCTAAACTTTTGGAAATAAGACAAATATATTGTTTTTAATGTTTTAAATATATATTTCAAAACGAAAATGTTTTTACAAGTAATTCAAATAGATCAAGTCAAAGAAGGAATCGTGTTCTAGAAATACCACATTGTAAAACGAGGCTAGCACAGAGACATGCATATTTTATAGGCCTAAAATTTTATTATTATTTTTTAACTGATAAGATTTCATTGATCCCTAACTTTCAAAATTTTCCTTCTTTTATAAAACACGCACTATCTTAGATTCAAACTAAAGATATTTACTCTGCGTTTCTATGATATATTTTGTTGCCCTTTAATAATAAGGAATATTTTTTATTTCCTTTTTTAATTACTATAATATAAAAAAGTACCTTCTATTTTTTTACACAATATTTTCTTTTCTCTTTCTTATATTACACAAAAATATTACACCTGTCAGTTATTTACAACTCGTTAAAAATAGCCCATAAAATGAAATATTTCGGTTAATCATAAATAAGCACATATCAATATTTAAAAAAAAAATACGTTAATTAACAATTTATTTTCAATTAATTTTTTTAAATAACGTAAACAAATATTAACAGTAATTATACTTACATCTTACAAAGCATTAAATCCAGGATAAATGATAAGAAACAATTACTATAAAAACAATTTTTAAAACACCTTATAATGTTTTACAGAATATTTTCTTATGTTACACAAAAATATTAAAACTGTATATTTATTATAGGAGCAAAAAAATTATAAACAATTTTTGCATACCCACGAACGGGCCTTGCCTTTGTGGGATTTATGTTTACTATTTTTACTGTTAATTTGTATTTTATTGCTATGTAATTACCCGTTATTTTTTTAATACTCTGTTTTACGTCTTATGTATTTTGTAAAAAAACAAAAAAATAAAAATAAATAAAATAAAATAAAAATATTGATGTCTATCTTCGAGTTTTGGGGTGAATAAATATATAGCTATCGAGGGCGCCTGTACCCCACGGTACATGTTTTAAGGTACTGTATGTGACAAAAATTACGTTCAAGCTAGCACATTTTACTTTAATTGTGATTTATTTCAATTTCAAATCGTTTGAGGTGGCAACCTTTTTATCACAGAAGTATATTTAATTTACGGAAGAGAAATAAGTAAAATTTAATTTGGCATTGAGCGCGGAGTAAAGTTTGACAGTTAAAACAGTAGTGACCGCACCATCTAGTAGTTAAATTCGAGCTAGTTACAGCGCATGCGTCAGATCATTTGACGTTTGAATGGCAACATTTCGGAAGTAATGTTACCGCTATAAAAAATAAATATTACCGTTTCTTTGTATCGACAATGACATGTCGGTAGGGCTGGTTTAGCAATACCAAGGTTGACAGGTATATAAGTGTTAAGTATTCTGTCTCGATACATACCGATGAAGATATCGTTTCTAATAGCCCCACCAGAGTACAATATTATTTTATTCTGTTTTTTGTTTGTAATACTCCCAGGCTCCTAATTCATACATATACATTTGGGATATAACAAAATGGGGACATTTCAGACGGACGAATCGTACAAATCCACATGGTACGGATAAATTACCTAGGATGGATTGATTTTTATTTCATTATTTTGTTGTATTTAATGACATGCAAACGCACAAACACGAGCAAACACACAGATAACCAAAGAATGGATTTATTTGTTACAACATACATAATTTGAAAAATCCAAAATTCTTAAAAATAGTTGTTGTTTTTTATTTTAAAAAATATTTGTCGATTGTTTGTAACATCTGTATATATAAATGCCTTTTGAGAATTAATAAATAAATAAGACCGACTAATGTTAACTAGATTTTGCGATGGATTTTTACCTGAGAGTTGCCAATTACAATTATTTTGTAATATATTCTAAAAATCCATCCACTCCTATTTTACCGAGTGGCGTGGATTTTCAAAACCTGTCTGAAACAAGCCATTAGCTCATTTTTTTAAAATATCATCAATTAATAATAATAATTATTGTAAGACGTCACCCCGCATCATTGTAGAGAAATATTTTTTTTATAAACTGGGAAACCCTTAAAAGCATAACATGTGAATTAAAAAAAGTTTGTTACTATATGTATATATTTTTTTACATTAAAAATAAAACGCGGGTTGAGACACTAATTTAAAACATTGTTTTTTAAATAATAATTATTAACTCACATAAATAAATCAAAATAACCGAAAGTAAAACGTAAAAGTCGAATAGCAAATCTAAAAGATTTGCAGTTAAAATATATTAATTAAATCTTTTTGATAATTAAAGTTATTAATTGTAATTTATAGAAATAGTGTATAATGTTTTATGTTTCTTTTATAATGTTTTCTTACTGTTTTGGATTGTATTCACTGATATTACGTATTGTCACAAAAATGTTTTCTTTTTATGTACGGTCCCAAATGAGTTTTTTTATAACTCCTGGGAGTATAATATCTTGTTTATGTATTGTATGTTTTATTGATAATAAAAAATAACAAAAAAGTAAATTATTAACAAATATGTGTGAAATAACTTTATAAAAGATTTTTTTAAATACGCATTATGCAATGCTATGACAACTACATATTACTTCAATACAACTTTGTTGGGTTGTTCCTTTCTCCTTTTTCTTTCCTTCTCATCTCTATTTTTCTCTTAATAGTAAAGTGTATTTTTTTATTAATTTTTGTTTCAAATTTTTGCATAAAAAAATAAGATATTCCATATTCCCTTCTCAAAAATGTTTTCCTTCTCTGTTGCAAAAAAAATAAATATGAACCACTCCCTCAAAATTTAGCCAGTCTGCAAACATTTGAACATACGCAAAACATTGTTGAATTAACCAACTAGTAAAAGAGGAAGTATAAAAAATTGGAAAATTGTTTTCAGGCGTTGCCTAGAAGGTGCATTGGTTCAGCCGGATGAATCTCACCCACATGATAAAGGTTTCAGCTCTTTATTTCACAAAAGTCAACAGATGGAAGAGTTGAGGAAATGTGTATGTACAAACATAGGCAGAATGGTAAATATTACATAGTTGTAAAGTGACCACTTAAACCAGCAGATAACAGGTCATAGGCCCTGTAAATGCCTAGACTCCCATATTCCCTTCTCAAAAATGTTTTCCATCTCTGTTGCAACAAATTCAAAAATAATAAGATTCTGCGTAATTACCTAGAATATGCCCATGTACTTGTAATTTTCTCAATATAAACGTTTTGGTTAGGTAGGAAGAAATCGCCTTAAGGCAATATGTAAATAAATTGTAGATGTATATTAACTGGGTTGTGGTCCAGTGGTAGTATTGTGGACTCACGGGACATAGGTATGAGGTTCAAATCCCACTTTACCACAACTTGATTCCTATTTTTCCAGCACAAGTTATTTACGACTTATGGGAATTGGTCTGAAAATTGAAATATTTGAGTAAACAATAAGAACTCAAGTATTTCTCTTTTTGAAAAAAAAAGTGTTAAAATAAAATAAAATAAATAAATACTTTGCTGTGATTTTAGGGAAATGCCCTATGTACTATTAAATGAGGGTGAGGGAGTATTATGATCGTTTAGATGTATATTTTAAGTGTAATCTAATAACGTTATTTTTTACAAGTTACTTTTTGCGTGACGTCTCCCTTTGGACTCAAACAAAAATGTCGCACGTCGTAGGGTATCAATGATTTCAGCTCGATTTTTTACTGAAAAACTGCCCAGCTCTTACTTCTGGGTGCCTCCAGTCAAAAACGCCAGGTCGAGAGAGAGACAAAAGAGAAGACTCATTAGTCTCCACGTAATCTGGTTCGACGTGAGAAGACATTATCTTGGAATACAATAATATGAAATCTATAAATGTTTATAGAAAAGACCCTAAATGAGTAATATTTTTTAAATAATATTTTAAGAGAGACTGTTTCTTGGGAGAAACAAAATTTTCGATGGCTGAGCTTTGGGATTTATGCAAATGTAAAAATAAATTAAATAAATAAATTAAAAATATTTTTTAGCGTCATCTTTATCGGTAATTGCCGAACAAGAGGAGAACAAATTCTCACTTCAATCTGTTATTACACATTGTAGGTAAATAAATCACGTTGATTGATCCGACCAATGCTAACAACAAACTTGTTTTTAGTCAACTTTCACTAGAGGTAACAAGAATTCCCATGTTCAGAGTGCTACTGAGTGTCATGCGACAAAACCGCGCTACACCAGAGCCGCGATTACAAGCGTTATAGTTATTTTTTTACTTTATTTTATTTTTTATTATTTTATTTTATTTTATTTTATTTTATTTTATTTCATTTTATTTCATTTTATTTCATTTTATTTCATTTTATTTCATTTTATTTCATTTTATTTCATTTTATTTCATTTTATTTCATTTTATTTCATTTTATTTCATTTTATTTCATTTTATTTCATTTTATTTCATTTTATTTCATTTTATTTTATTTTATTTTATTTTATTTTATTTTATTTTATTTGTCGGCAAATCTGTCTTTTACAAACATTTATAATACTAACATATTTGGCTTAATATTATTTTTTTTAAAACATAAATTTCCCTTTACACAAGATTTATAAAAAAAAATTTACAAGATTTATATTTAAAAATTAACCTAAAAATTTTACAGCATATTCTATAGAAAGTTTAAATAATAAAATATTCTACAGTAATACAACAAGAAAATCATAAGTACTGTTTCGTACAGCTGGGCAAAGTGAACAAAAAACTGTATATATTATGAAATGCATAAATAAATAAATATAATTACCATTCACCATCTTTGAAAAAGTTCAAAGGGTTTGTTCTATAGGAACAATACCCTACACTAAATATATCAGATACGTGGGAATAACTATTGCCGAGTTCATGAAGTATATTTAATACGGCATTACAAGTATACACTGTCCGTGAATTATTGCTACAAAATTATGGCACCTGTCTAGTCATTCTTCCAGGCACCCTGAAGTTGATGAGAGATAATAGTTCAGGGCAATCCCATATTGAATTTACAATTTTGAATAAATTTAAATTGTCTATAATTTTTCTTCTATCCTTAAGTTTTAATAAATTTAATGTTTTTAGTAAAAATTCGTAATAAAAAATGCATGACTGATGCATGATCTAAGTTTAAAATGAATATACCGTAATAATTTTTTTGGACTCTTTTAAGAGAATTTTGGTTATAAATGTAATTTATATAGATAGTGTATAATACTGTGTTTTATGTTTCTTATGTTATGTTTTCTGACTGTTTTGGATTGTATTAACTGATATTTAGAATCAGGTTGTGGTCCCGTGGCTAGTGTTGCGGACTCACGGATCAGTGGTCCGAGGTTCGAATCCCACTCTACCCCAACTTGATTTCCATTTTCTGATAGTAAATTATTTATAACTCGTTTAAAATGGCCACCAAAATTCAAATATTTCGTTAAATTATGAGAACGCAAATATTTTTTTAAATTTATTTTTTTATATTTTTTATTGTTCCTTGACTAGCACCTAAAGTGTTTCATAAAACAAATGATTTAAATACGGTGTATTCAGTAAACCAATACAGTGCCCTATGTATAACTGGGTGAGGAAAGGATAATAATGATTTATGTATAGTGTCAAGGTTCTTATTTTAAACAACGTACTTAAAATGGCTCCTAAATAAAATATTAAAATAAATAAAACATCGCCATAAAGTTGCAACGGCAAAACACGTTGTTTTTGATAGTCATCAGTAGATGACGGTTCGCATAATTATCCCGCAGTTAATTTTTGAATAATTAATATAATTTTAGCTTATCATTAACCTCCACGAATAATAATTGTTAATAGAATTAAAGCGTGCCGCTTCGGTTTAGTTCTGATGCAATCACCAAGGTCGTGACTGTTCATAGCTCTAATGTTATGTTGTAACAGCTCATCAAAATCACACGCTGCATATCAATATTTGAATTGCTTAGAAATAGATAATATTCATATTTTTGATCATTTTTAATCAATCTTTAAAAGAATACACGGTCTCGCTTTTCTTTATACAGACGTATTCCCGTAATTTCATAATGTATTGTGGCACTAGAGTGATGTTTTTTTTACACTATAGATTTTTACTATTGACGTGTCTTTATTGTTTTTTTTTTTAACAAATTGTTTTTTATAGGAGCTAGGACCATCTGAAAACCCGTCGTTACTCCCGTCTTCAAACGTACGATATAGAAATATGATACGTTATTTTGAAAAACACAATTGATTTCATTTTACTCAGAAAATTTTATTATGATATTATTTCTTAAAAAAATAACCAAATTGGTTCAGTATTGGGCTGTGGAAAACGGGACAGCAAAACGTCGATCTAAGTTCGGTAAAATCAGTTCGACGTGCAATTAGCCTTGTCACAGAGTACCGGGAAGGCATTTGCGAGAGAGTGACATAAAAACAATGTTCAAATACCTATTAATCAAAATTCCCAGACACCACTTATCCTCTTAAGTTCGCCTCGTGGTCAAATGATCAGCGCGTTTACTTACCAAGTAAGAGGTCTCAAGTTCTATTCTCAACATGAAATATTTATTTTAAAAATTGTCTTTTTTATTTATTTACTAACGGTTCCATGGTCCTTTTACATAGGTACCTAATTACAATAAAACCAGTGAAAAAAATACAACCAAAAATAGCATAATATTGAAAATCGAACAAAAAGATCGAGAAAAGTTTTAAAATATTACAATTGTAACAAATATAAATATTCACCTATATAAAAGAGAGGTAAACAAAGAAAATAGCCGCTTTAAAAAAAAGGAAGAGAAGAAAAAAAGAGAAATAAAAAAGAAACAGAGAGTGCTTTAAAAGGAAAGTCAAAAAGCTTACTTCATGGTTTATGTAAATATGATACTTAACAATAATAAATTTCAAAATTAATTAAACACACTAGAGTAAAGAGTTAAAACAAAAGTAGAAAACTAATCATTATTTGAATTCGTAATTGTTAATTCTTTTTCAAAACACCGGACTTGATCATCAGCGGCGTGGTATAAAATAAATCTAAATCATCACTGTATTGATTTGCAAGTCGCTGCATGCAAATAATTGGTGAATTTAATGAATAATTAGTACCATGATGATGACTGTAAAACCTAAAATTAAGTCTTGTTGGTCTATGTGGAATACGAAATTTATTAAAGTCAACAGTTCTGGGAAATATATTTTATCATTTGATTATTTATAAATAAACACGAGGTCATTTATTGTCCTCATGCTTGACAATAATGGTAAAATGAAATTATTCATCAGGGATTTAAAATTTATTTCTGACACAGGTAGACCTAATTTAAATTTAATGTATCTTAAAACGTTCTTTGTACTCGTTCAAGAGCATATGAGTTGCAGTAGTAAGCGGGACTCCAAACTGCAGATCTTACAATATAACAAAATAAAATTACGATTGTTTCAATATTTTGAAAATGCTAAGTGTTACGAATAACAAAACCTACCATCACTAGAGTATTTTTTAATCCCTAGACTGGCACCTGAAACGTAAGACTCATCATCTTACCTTCATGTTGCAAAAATCATAAAATGCTGCGTTTAGTGAACGAACCATCGCTGTGCCTTATGGTGCATAAAGGGAATGATGAATTAATTAACTCTCTTGATTATAAACGTGTCCTGCTGACAAGCCGGTTTCGCGGTTTAGTGGGTTTCATTATTTTTCCTTTTATATTTTCTGTTCATGATTTACCTTTATTCCAACGTAAGAACATTTTTATTTTCAGGTTGCAATGTATAAAGCATATTTTCAATCTAAAAGTTAAATTTGTTTATTATTTAACATCGAAGATGCGTAGGTAATGTATAGTATCAATTGAACTAATGTGGTTAGATAATATTGGCTTTCACTCTCAATATTCTTACGAGTACAAACAATAATATGTAACAGTACGGAGATAAATAATGATGTGAATCTAATGTCGTCACATGTTTTATGGTAATAAATCTTAAGCCTGAATTTTCCGACAATTCATTATTTTCCGCTTTTCAAAATTATTTATCATCGTTGTTTACAGTACATCCAAAGATGGCAGGTAAAACTGGGGGCTTTTATGATTTTTTGGATGGTCTTAACTCCTAATAGAAACAATTTATCAAAAAAGCAAAACAATGGAAACAAACCAATATGAAATACCTATAGGGTGTAAAAAAATACTGCTCAGTGCCATAATCCAGGGAGAAAATATAGGAATGCGTTTGTATGAAGAAAAAATCAGACAGCGTTTCCTCTTAATGCTTTGTGATACGTAAATCGTCGACAGAAAAACTACTATGGAAATAAAACAATGAGAAGTTTAGTATTACAAGTTTTTTACTTAATACCTAGTGGAAATCACGAAAAAAAAACTTAAATATATAAAAAATCGTCAAAAACTTATTAAAAAGAACAAATGAATCGTATGTGCAAATACATATTTTTTTATCAAACTCTGTAGGACCTACCTTTTATAAAATAAAACAAAAATGTGTTGTCCCCCGCAGACAATCCTCGGTTTCGAGGGAACAACAATACAATTATGTCTGCTATTTTATTGTTAGAATAAACAAATAATAAAAAACATAAATAAGTTGAGATTAATTACAAAACAATGTTTGATTATGTCCAAATGCTTGCAGACTGGCTGGATTTCCTCCCAAGGGAGTTGTTCATATTTAAATTTATTTCAACAGAGAGGGAA
Source organism: Micrasema longulum (assembly GCF_059751315.1). Classification (NCBI taxonomy): domain Eukaryota; kingdom Metazoa; phylum Arthropoda; class Insecta; order Trichoptera; family Brachycentridae; genus Micrasema; species Micrasema longulum. The sequence continues at coordinate 150,052 of NW_028278173.1, read as the reverse complement.
AACATTTTTGAGAATGGAATATGGAAGTCTTGACATTTACAGGGCTTATGATCTGTCATTGGCTGGTTTAAGTGGCCACTTTACACACTGTGTAACATTCACCATTCTGCCCATGTTTGAACATCCACAAAAAATGTTTTCCCTCTCTGTTGAAATAAATTTAAATGGGATTAATTATTTCATTTATGTTTAATACCATTCGAATGGTTTTGCCTGGTTAATATGGTTACTGTAAAGTAGTTTGATAAAAATAATATTGTACAAGTCATAACACCGTCGTATTAACAAATCGTAAAAAGATAGTTTTATGGTGTGCTGAAAAGCATAGAAGGAAATTTTATTGAAAACATTTAATAAATGTACCTTTGTTCTCAACATTAAAATGAGCTGGTGAGTAAATATCTTTTTTTAATATGTTAGAGTCATCATCATCATTCCCTATTATGCACCTAGTGGTGCATAGGGCATTGCATTTGGCAACCAAATGTCAGTGTATTTCGATCATATTTTACATAAGGGTATGGTAATTTTTCAAATCTAGGAACAAAATTGTCAAATGATTTAAAAAGCTGTACAGAGTTACATAAAATGTTGTATATGTTGCGTGATTGGTTAAAAACGTTGAGGTATATAACTAGATTAAGCATGAGCGTCCTAAATACGGCCTTTCAACCTACGGCCAATTAGCATTTGTTTGATAGAACGAAGTTTAGTCTATTGCGAGCAGTCTCCGGCCACTTTTCTCCTCGCAATTACTAAAATGCCTATATGTACGCTAAGATACTGCACAAATCGATCTTTAAAATATAAAAAAAGCGATGGTTTATATAACCTTTCACCGATAAGTTATGTTTTTATTTTTGTTGCAAGAAAATTAGAGCGATGACAGGGTATTAAAAGGGTTCTCTCGCTACTAGAACAAAGAGATAGTCCGTGTTGTGAAAGAGGTTGGGTGAGCTCTCTCAGACAAACAGGCGAAGTGGGATTATTTAAAATATTGTGAAGAAGTGATATAATGTGAATGTTTCTTCTATGCCCGATACTGAGCCAGTGTAGTTGCGTGCGATACTCAACCGAGTTGTGGTCAAATTTGCGAAAATCAAAGATATAACGAAAACAAATATTCTGCAATCGTTCTAACTTATCAAGTAGTTCAGAGTTAGCATCTGAATAACATACATCCGCATAGTCAAGAAGTGGAAGAACTAAGCTCTAGACTAATGTTTGCTTAACATAAATTGGCAAAAAATTCTCTAATCTTTTAAGTGAGTGCAAACTGCTATAAAGTTTAACCCATATAATGTTTAACCCAACTTTAACTCAATTTCCTCCCCCCATTCCCCAACCCCACCATATACACAATCATCCCCTCCTCTACCCTTACCTACACCCACTAAGCTGTTCACAGTTTATTTTATATATTATGTTAAACAACCCTAAAGAGGGCAACGTGTAATTTCTGAAACTAGTCGGTTGAGTCAATAAAAAGTGTTTCGTGAAACAAAGTTAGTTTATTTATCTTTCACTGTATTTTTAATTTATTTAAGAGACCTATTTACTTCGATAACATGTTCTGAGGAGAACCTGACGCTCATTTTTTGTTAACGCGTCAACAGTCATGTATTTTTTTACATTCGTAAGTTAAAAATAAATTAATACACCGTAACTATGCATTACCGTGCCTTTAATCGATTAGACCCAATTCGTATTAAGCAAGACTAAAAGACACATCTATTAAACGTTTTATTACGTAATGTATAAATGTTTTTAATCGACTATATAAAAGGGATCTATTTTGATAGTTGTCCGTGAAATCGAAAGTTTTATATACTTAACGACTCCTGGCATTAAGAATGTAATTTTATGTTTTCTTAATACTCTGTCTGATTAAATTCATTTCACGTTTTATGATAATAAAGTTTCTGCAGAAGTTCAGCATTTAAAGTGTGATTTAATTACTACGTTTGTATTTGAGTCACGTGTTTTAAGATGAAATCAAAATGTTTATCAATTTTTAAGATTATTTATCGGTGGATAAAACCGGAGACCATAAAAAAACTCTTTTAAGATATAACTGAAAACCGATACTTCATTTTATTTAGTATTTAAAGAATTAAAGTAAAAAAATAAGAAATCAATTTTCCATATCAACCAAACCAACCAAAACTTCCAAATAATTTCCACAACATATTAAACCTGCCTTTTGTACTTAAAATAACATTGGAAAATAACTAATAAATGATAAAGCTAAAATGATTTATTGACCGACTCGGGGGTGTACCAATTACAACGCAAAACGTATCCACCAAGGTATATTGGGAGAACGTCACGTAGCTTTAATATTCGCATTTAAGAACACATGAAATGTTTAAATAATTGTTTTAAATCTAAGTTTTCCAATCATCTCATTAATTCAAAATATTTTTATAGACATATTTATACATTTTAATGGTTTTTACTATGTTTTCACTGCATTTATTACTTTATTTTTATCATATTTTTTTTGCTACGTTTTTTCACTACATTTTTACTATGTTTTTATTTCATTTTACTATGTTTTTATAACATTTTACTATGTTTTTTCTACATTTTTTACCATGTTTTTACTCCATTTTTTACTTTGTTTTTCACTTTGTCCCGTATCTTTATAACTATTTCTATATATTGATTACTGTTTTATATATTTTATGACTGTTTTAGAACGGGGTAAATAACCCTAGTTAGACAGGCAAAGCAACTTTACATAAATTATAATTTTGTGTATGTAATAAAATGATAATAATAAATAAATAAATTCAAATCACGATTTAAATAAGGATACGGGAGTTAAAATTTTACATTCACGTAATAAAAAAGGACTTAAATTAAACAGCATGGAGGTAACCAATATATTTTTTTTAGGATGACACCGTGTGTGTTGGATTTGTTCCGACGTTTCGGCTACCATTGCAGGAGCCATCTTCAGGGTAAACTGAGTGTTTTGTAGAAATAAGTATGTGTTCAACTACTAGTAATTTGTACCGTGTCGCAACCAAAAATTTTGTACAAATTACTAATACTTAAACACATACTTTTTTCTAAAAATCGGTCAGTTTACCCTGAAGATGACTCCTGCAATGGTAGCCGAAACGTCAAAAGAACTCCAACACACACGGTATCTCTCAAAAAAGATATCGATCACAGTGACCGCGAAAACCTTCGTACCTATTTTACATGGAGGTATTTTACACTAAAAAAGCATTAAAAAATAATCACTAAAAAAGCATTAAAATATATTCCCCTTATAAATAATCAAATATATTTTTAATTCAGCCTGCTTTATGATTTAAAAATTAAACAAATCGTGTAACGTTCAACCCCATTGCTCCGCTCCTTCCTTATCTTTATCCCTTTAAACACACCGCTTAATATTATTAACTTAATTTTAGTGCATGTTCGGACATGGTGGTGTTTGCATCCTCTCTAACTCTGCGCGTAATTTATGTATTTTTTCGTAAATACTTTGTATACTACGGTGATGGTAAAGGTAAAAGTGTTTTTTTAGTATTTGCAAGTTGGTGAACAGAGTTTTCTGACGAAGAGACTGGTACGTCTCGAAACCGGTAGACATTAAAAATCGGTAAGTGGTCAAATACAAATATTTACTGACATTAATTAGACAAGCTTTAAAATAAAAAAGATATAGGCGTATACACCTGCAACACAAGTGCATTCAAAATTATTATTTCTTTGTGGTAAATATAATTTCAATAAATTACCTTCCAAAATAAAAAGTATGCAAAATATAAAAGTATTCAAAGCCAAACTAAATTAACATTTAAAACCTACTCCATCCTTACTTCCATGCAATATTCATCGATGCTTGTAATTTTTTTTTAAAAATTGTTTTCAAAATTTTAAAATGAATCAAATTTAAAATAAAAAAAACTAATAAATTTTTTAAAACGAACTCCCTATCTGGACGTGAGCAGCTTGCTCTATTAGAGACGCAAAAATGTTAAGTTTATTATAATGTAAAAATATCATCCGTATATACCAAGAAAGTGCGGTGCGGATTTCGATTAGGGACGCAGTCACTTGGTACTAGGTGTAAGCACATATAAATTCTATGCCTACTGTTAATACCGTAAATTGAATTAAGTGCTTTGAAATTAACTACAAAACAACTTTGTATCATAATTTCAGCATAAAGGTGTTACATCTAATTGTGTGATATTGTAATACCATCGTATCAACCGATTAAAGAGCTATTTTTTTATAAAAATGCCATAACATATAATGGATTGGTTTGTAAGAACTGTTTCCACAAAGTTTTTAAAAATCTGAAGTTGCGCACGCACTTGTGAATTTAATACCGGGCGACCGTTTCATAGGAGCCAACAAACGTACTGAGTTCTTGATTTCAGAATTAGACAGACCGCAGTGAATTTTACTTCAGTACGCACATAATTGCGCAGGCGAAAGAATGTTTCTGGGCTTTTTGCATTTTTTTAAAAGTTCCTATCTCAAATCGCTACAATTAACAACAAACTGAATAAAAAAATATTTATTGTCATTATAAATTCTTTTACTTAAATTACAAATTCAATCAATCAAAATTAATTGAATGATATTAAATATTTATATTTAACCACTTACCGACTTTTCTATGTCGACCGGTTTCGAGACGTACCCGTTTCTTTGTCAGGACACCAATTAAAACAACATGGAATCTCACTATACACCTTCGCCATAGTTGTTGCACAACACGCATTTTAATAAGCACATGTACTGATAAGATTATGAAAATATTTAATCTCTTTTGAAAAATAGTTGAAAAAAAGGAGACGGGATGGAATCCATTGTAATGGTCACCCTCAACCTATTAAACTCAAGCTCCTCCTTCCATCCCCTCTCCTTTTTGTTATACTATTTCTCAAACAACATAAAGTATTTTCATAATCTAATCAGAGCATGTTTATCCTAATCAGTGCATGTGCTTATTAAAATGCGTATCGTGTCATTTTTATATTTTTGTGCTACAACTATGGTGAAGGTGTATAGTGGGTTTTGTATGTTGGTTTAATTGGTGTCCTAACAAAGATATGGGTACATCTCGAAACCGGTAGACATAGAAAAGTCAGTAAGTGGTAATATACAAATATTTAATGACATTTAGTTAAATTTTTGACAACAAAATTAATGCTTTAAATATTAATAATTAAAATTAATTTGAATTATTTATAGAATCACTTTGTAAAGCACCTTTGAGGGATTATCTTACGAAAATTGCGCTGTATAAATTATCAAAAAAATAAATTGATGCTGTCTTTGCAATAGAAAGTTTTAGAACCAACGCAACGTCGGATTCTTTTCACATCTGCCAAGTACCCTCAGAACATTAAACCAAATCTGACTAAACAGTACTATCGATGTGTTCCTTCAGCAAAGGCAAGTTTTCAAGAACCAAGGGGTGTGGCTTGAAAATGACACATTTTCCATGTCTGCCTAAATCATGCCATGACCTGTACTTTTATGTGCTTTCTCAAATTGCTTAGATTGTTAAAGTAAGTTCAATAAACATAATACTCGTATATTGTTAATGGCAATCTATTAGGGCTTTCGTATGCCTGGTGATTGGTTTATTTGAAATAATAAATATTTTCAAAAACTATGTTTTAGGGTGGCCAGTTAATTACTTGGCTACTTTGACAGCCAAATTACAAGTCACAGACCCCGTAAATGCCTAGATTTCCATACTTTTTTCTTTAATATGTTAGTTGTAATACATCTTGAGCATACAGTGAAAATTGGTCAAGGAAAATTTTGCGATTTTCTAATTTTTTATCTTCGTCTTTAAAAAAAACGAGTCCACTTATCTAAAAGTTTTTTTTTAACATAAATGATAATTAAATATTGATCGATTCAGTTTTTAAACATCTGCTACAAGAAATATTAACAAAATTAAAACATTTATATACTAATGTTTTTTACTATGTACAGAAAAATATGAATATCAAAACTATTAGGTTGTGTCTATATAAAAACGTCAGTCGTTATTTGACAACAAACAAGAACTCTGACTCGGACAGTTTTCAGCAGATTGTGTAGAATCCATTTCAACTTATTTTATCGTGGGTATACTGGCAAAAAGCTTTAACTCTCAAATCCTCGTTTTGAGAAACTAAGCATTTAAGTTTTGTTCCAATTTCACTCTTTTATATCTTATTTAAATATAGTAAAATTTTATTTGCTCATTTAAGAACATGTTTTTTATTTTTCCGTTTCTTAATTTTATATTTAGAAAATATTTAATTATTTCAAGCTTTTAGCCTGAAGAAAATATCGGGTATACGACTTGACCTTAAATTTATTTTTAAAACTACAGATATTTGAAAACTTATGTGACTTAGTGAATTTTTTCAATCTGTAGAGCGTTAAAATCTTTACAAAACTGCATCATTAAGTCAAATGCGCATGTTTTTGATTTGACGTTTTTTGCCAGTATACCCACGATATATTGATCACGTTTTATTTTGATTGAGAAAACTAACAAGTGAATAATTCATAGCATGGAGGATCTATTGACAATCGACACAAGTATGCAAATTCCTAGAAGCTTTAACAACTTGCTGTGGTGAAGGTCGCCTCCGTCGAGGCGTAGAAATACCAAAATCCGTGTCAAATGTATGCGTTTTTACACAATCAAGAAATTAAAAATCCATTGACCACAAAATTTTCATCATATTTTTTTCAACAGCGCGGCGGTTAATCTTTAACTATCTTCATAAAATATAATTTCTTACTTTAAATAGGTCAATGAAATCAAAATAATCATGTCCAGCTATTAAAGCATCGCACTGTAATCATAATTAGAGATGTCTTAAACTAAACAAGGTCAAAAATGAACTGATAAAACTGCACATATTTATTTACTCATTTTATTTTATTAGGGATTTATACAGCTTTTACAAAACAATAATTATAAATATATAAACAACTAGCCGACCCGACAGACGTTGTCCTGACCGAACGTTGGTTCGACTGCTTATTATTATATTACTATATCTTGGAAAAAGACTTTTATTAATAAGTAGGTACCTAGGTACTTGTTTATGGTTGAATTCCAAAACATAAAATGAATATTTTTTCAAATATGGCATTCTTTTTGCAAACGTTAAACTCCGGTCTTTTCCCCAACAGAGGGGTGTACTTATCTAGGAATACGATTTTTAAAAATGTATTGAATTTAATATTATTTTAGTATTACCAAAAATCCAGAAAAAATGAGAATTTATTAGGAATTTCAGGAAAAAATCTGATTGAGATCCACAAAAAACAAAAATTGTTTGTAAACATTCAAAAACAAACTTTTTTTTATACGCAAAAAAACAACATCTTCCCATTTTTTTATAAATGCATTCTCCTCAAATGCAACCCTTGTAGATCGATAAATAAAACATTTTTGCTCCTTACTTTTTTTTTACATTTAAGATTGGAGATTTTAATATCTACGAACACGCACAGCGCAAAGATCTATATTTCTCTAAAAACAGCACGTAAATCGGTTGAGCCGTTTAGGAGGAGTATGGTGACATCACACGTACAGAGGAATTATATATATAAAGATACTACAGCCAATTAAAAAAAAATCACAGTCAATCAAATTAAACATAATATTCCTGTATAAAGAAGAGAGTTTACATGATTGTGTGTGTGGCGTTTGTATTCATGTGCGTATATGTGCACATGTGAATGAAAACGTACCTGTGTAAGTATTTTTTTTTATTGAAAAACATTTGAAAGCATTTAAATCAAAGAGTATATGAAAAAGATTTTGGTACTAAGTTTGGCTATAAAAAAACATAGTTTATACTAACATTCGATACCTTCTTAAAAATATTTTCGCCAAGAAATATTATTTTGTTTTAATTGTATTCTAAAAAGTAAAGTAATTTAAAAAACTTGTTTTGAAAAAGACATTTTATTTTAAAATTAAATTGATGCATATTTGATGAATAATGGATAATGTGCAACAAGTCCCTTATAATACGGTAGGTAACTACAAAATGCTGTGCACACAATTCGTTGTCCACAATAAACATGGTAAGTGTGACAAAACGCGTACGTTGGTAAAAAATTGTCTTGTTTAATACGTTTTTTAACTATTATGAATGCATAACAAAAAGCTAAAAAGCCTTTCAGATAATTGTTAATTACATCATTAAACGTCTTAACAGGATTCGCGGTCTGACATTTCTGCATACCAAACGTAGTCCCGTATTTCCTCCCTGAATTATGGGACTAAAGCGATGATTTTTATTGCAGACTATATACCTATATCCAGCAAAAGCATGTTTCTATTGTTTGTTTTTTTATGTCTTCTAAAGGAACTGGAACTATCCAAAAACCCTTGAAATTGCCTAGTTTTATATATCGTCATCAGACGCACGGTATACTCGAACAAAAATCGTAACTATTTTTGAAAAAAATCTAATTCTATTTGAAGTGAAATCTTTTCCCCACAGTGTTTGGGAAAACATCTGCGAGTGACAGAAAAAACTATATTCAAATACCTACTCATCAAATTGCTCTTCCCCTGCATACCAAATTTACACCAACGGGAATCGAAAAAGAAATAGCTGTGCAAAAGACAAACGTTTTAGACATTACGTCAAAACATATTTATAATATTTTTATCAAGCTTTTTTAGTTTTGTAACATGTCACAACAGAGAACGGGAACATTTTAGAGAAAAAAATACGGAGGTTTAATTGATTATAGGACATATGACCTGTCGTTGGCTAGTTCAAGTGGTCACTCTAGTTTACTACAAATATTTGAACATCCACATTTCTTAATTTTTTCCATCATCTCTCATTCGACTGATTTTTTTCAAAGCAACACCGGAAATTATTTTTATACTTTTACTTGGATCAGTTGGTTTTATCAACAATATTTTGTGTTTGTCCAAATGGATATCTCCCCATGAGATTTAACATAAAAATAAGAGTAAAAAACATACACTTTTCCAACAATGGATGTCGCTAGTTTTCTACATATTTTTATTCTATATAGTATAACCAACACGCATGGGAATGTAGTAACAAAATCAAGCATATATAGAGAATGTCATACATTAATGCCATAAGTTAATGCCATATCTTAAAAAAATAGTCAAATACCTATGGGCAGAATGGTTAATGTTACCCATTATGTAAAGTAAACACTTAACCGTACCGACAACAGATCATTAGCTTTATAAATGCACCGACTTCTATTTTTTCAACTAATATATAGTCAATATCATAGTCTCTATGACTCTCTATGGGGTAAAATCCAGTTTTTTTTTCTACACACTTTTGCCCGAACTCAAATTATTGTAATTAAACCAACTGGTCCAAGAAGGTAATTAAAAAATATTTTCAGGCGTTGGCGTTGCCTAGTATATGAAATAATTCAATCAGATAAATCTATTCACAACAATGTAGGTTTCATCTCTTTAACTTCACTAACATCAACAGATGGAAGAATTGAAGAAACATGTATATTAAACATAGGCAAAATGGTGTGTGTGTAATGTGCCCACTTGAACCAGCCAATGACAGGTCTGGCCCTGTAAATGGCTGGACTTCCATATTCCGATCTCAAAATGTTTTTCATCCCTGTTGTAATTTTTTAATCTAATTCTAGTCGCTTCAAATAATCCTTAATCGGTTTTTATTCCCCTCTGAATAATCATCTAAAACATTCCTTATCCACCCTTGGAAAAATAAACTTTCCTCTAAAGTTTGCAAGCGTTATATATTTGAGTGCCGCATTTCTCATACTAATAACATCAACGCGCGGCTCATGTGAAACCTGAAATCTTAATTGAAAGGTTAATCCCTACTTAAACACTTTACTTTTATATTATCTATCTTAAAAGCTTGTATGTCAGACATCACTCAAATTTGATGTTCGTGGAAATTTACATACCCGGAAAATTTTATTTAAGAATATAACTTACTGTTATGTACATTTATATTCCATTTACAGATTGATGTTACATTTATATTTTATTCGACTATCTGATCATTAAATTTATGATTTATAAGAAATACGGATTAAATTATTAATTTACAGTTTTAATCGAATACCAATGTGTAAAATACAATCATTTCACTGTTATTTTTTTCTGAATACGCAACTGGGGGACAAGATAATCAGTCTTACGCTTTAGATACAGTTAAGGTACTTTAAAATATTTATGTGAAAAGCACCCTTATAAATAAACCTTATATTTTCACCTCGCTCGGAATTGAACTCAAGACCTCAGCCATGATAAACAAACGCGCTAACTAGTGCGCCACGAGGCCTTTACACTATTTTTTAGCCTCTGTGAACGTATTGTGTAACTATGTTTGTGTGCCAAATCCATTGGTCGTTAAATATTAATTATAGAAAGACTTGATCAATGTTTACGAACTTGTAAATAAATAAACTAAAAGTGAAGAAATTTTATTTGTTTATATTATGAAATGAAAATTTTCTCCCGGTTTCAAAATCGTTATCCAACACTATGTCAAACATTAAAAAACTCGAAATTTCTGTATTTTGTTCAAGGTTGGTTAATTTTGCGATTCAATTATATACTAATTCTTTTATATTAGTCTTTAAAAAGTGTTGTTATTTATTTTTCCGTTCAAAAAGTTGAGTTTAAAAATAACATTAGTATTTGATAATGATTTCATTAATTTATTTGTAGTTCACAGACAGAAAAAGATATCATAATTTATACACAATTCATAAAATAAAAAATAATAACACTAAACATCGTTCACTTTTCATATGTGAACGCCAATTATCACGAAACAAAAATTAAAAATGTTAAATAGGTTCAAAATTTAATTGACAATATTTATAATTTATGCAATTTATTTCAATTTAATCTAAAATAGGAATAATTCGTACAATTTAATAAAATTGAATTGAAATATGTTTGATTTATAAACAATCTCATAAAAGGTTTATTTTTTATCTATAAAAATAATTAAAGCAATAATAGTAATAAAGGAGTTAAAGGGAAGAAGTAACATTTTTTTTTATTTAATAAAGGTATTCAATTATTTTAAATAAATTAATACAAATTTGAGGTGTGATTTTAATTTTTAAGTCAAGGAATTTTTATGTTTGTATGGACCATCCCTAAAAACATCAATATCAATATCCTGTTCCACACCATTATACAAACTCACCATTCGAGATAAAGGGTTACAGTGCGCATTATTTTTATTAAATACTAGTAGGGGAATCGTATTGTGCATCTTTAATCGCCTAGTGTATCGCCATTACTACTCCCACTATCCCATAACTATTACCTATGAATTACTACATTATCATCCTTACCATAGTACAAATATACTTATTTAAAAAGAAGAGGAAATTTCTGATACAATAAAAAAAATTGACGGTAAAAGCAAAAAGGCCTGTTTTAAATTAATGAGGTAATAAAAGTTCCGGAACGCACAAAATAATTAACATGAATGTTTTGAAACTGACACTATGTGATGTAATTTAAAAACCATATGCTGAAGTCAGTTAGTTGTACGATTATTGCAACCATTACTTGTGTAATTCTTGGTTTACCGAGTGCCAAACGAAAGTTTTCACGAATGTAAATATTGGTTTTCCTACATCATTAGAGATGATTGATCCGTTATAATGACGAGCATAATATTCGCTAGTAAATTTGCTACCACGCATACTGCTTCATTAAATGCAACTTAGTGGATTGTTAAAAAGTAAAAGTGTAAATTATTGAGACTTACAGAGAGAGGTGAGAGGTTTTCGTTTTCTTGAAGTTCAGCTTGTCTCCTCATGCGGGGAAGGGCAGACGTACTAATAGTGAGGAGCGCTAACAGCGCCAATGATATACTGAACCACCTCATTTTAGTACCCGGTTATTAAATCTGAAATAAAATACAACAATTAAATCAATTTCACTTGCATTGATAATGCCCAAACGAGTATGTTAATACGTTATATAAGAACATGTTATATCTCCAATCGATTCGGTAACTTCAAGAGCCAGGAAATTCGAGAAAGATCAATGACAAGCACTCAAAAATCACATCACATTTTAAAAACACTTTATGTTTAGAAACTAGAATGACGACTCAAAAGCGAAAGTACGTGCGCCAAAACGTATCTTCGCCATTTTTTTTTTAATTATCATCATCGTCTCGGTAATATTGCTACATAACAAATCGCAACGTACGTCTGTCAAATAATTAACACTAAAGATGCGTCCGTTCCGGTGGTCGGTGAACGAATGAGCAGCCTATGTCGGCGCGAGAAGAAGGAGGTATCCGGAGCGCATAAAATCGAGGAGGTGGTTGAAGCGAAAATGATGCGAATAGTGAAGCATGTACCTGACTAAAGTAAGGCGGGACAGTGAATGGCTGGGGCTAGCAAAGTACACTGATATTTCTACCCGGCGCCGTATGTGGGTCGCTCCGGCGGCTCGTAGCCTTGAATCTCGATCTCGGGTTGAAGATCGATCGGTAAATAATACATTTTAAAATCTTACAAACGAAAGATACTTTGTTAAAAGGCCGATTTGTTTTAATCATTATTGTACGATTACCTCCGAACACGTTTACTTTTTCGCGTATTTCTGTATTAAGTGACTCAAAGCTTTCGACGGAACTTTTCCTCGTACGGAATTGCTAACCGCTACGATACTCGCACACCTCCTCGAGTTTGCTGCGATCCTGTTACTCCTAGGAGCATGGTTTATCCTATTGTAAACTATCAGAAAAGCTTTCAGGGCTATTTTTCAGATTACCGGTTTATCAGGACTAAAAAGGACTCCGGCTCAACAGCCTACACGTTGACTGTATATATGACGTACACAATGAAATAAAATATACATGTTTTCGTTTACTGGTTTCATTTTGCATTGCGAATTAGTACTCAAGATTTTCCGCTTTTAGCAAGTATTAAAAACAGGTCAGAGCTTATTCACTCTTGGCCACGCTTACATAAATAATATGCAAATATATGCACAAATACAAATAAAGCATAATTATGGTTTAAGTATTGATAGTTTAGCGTTTGAAATTATTATTGACCTATTTTTAAACCTTAAAAGTTAAATCTGCTTTTTCAATAAAAGTTTAATAACATTTTTTTATTATTTGTAAAAACGAGATGATTATATTATATTATTCACATTCAAACATTAATTTTGTGGTCAAACATCTTAATAATGTTTTTAAATATTGGTAAACTACTCCTTACCTTTTTTTACTACGACTACGAACTACGTCTTTTTATGACTTTAAGAAAGACGCGGGAGTTTAAACCTTACAAATAATAAAGGATTACAAGTCAATAAATTGGAAATATTTCAGATAAGAATGGCTTTAATTAATAATGTCCCTTTAATTATTAACCAAACAACCTTTCAGTATACCCTATTATAAAATGTTCTACTATAATAGTCACCCTATCCCCTTTCAATTCACGACCCATCCTTCATCCCTTCCTTCTTTTTAAAAATATTTCTCCCACAACATTCAACATTTTCATAAACTAATCAGTGCATATAAAGGTTGCCTACTAAATGCACGAGGTTTAAAATTAGCAAGTTGGTTTTACACTTTCGACCAACAACTAAATCTGAACGTGTACAGTGGGATTGGCATGTTAGTTTGATTGGTGTCCTGACGAAGAGACGGGTACGTCTCGAAACCGGTAGAAACATAAACGTCGGTATGTGGTTACGTACAAATATTGCACAACATTTGGTAACATTTTTTTTGTGCGCTTTTGACGTCCGCACATTATTGGCCAGCACGGACAGATACTGAACGACTCGCGAATGTGTGGGCAGTTAAACGATTTTGTAGCCAATACGCGCGCCAGCGTACTGGACGACATATTGGCCAGCCTATAGAAACAACCTTGAGTCGAATACTAAGTTCTTTTAAATATTTCAGAGTTGAGTAAACCAACAGAGATTATATTCTATCCTCTGTGGAAAATGAAAGCAGTGTAATGATATGTTTATATATATAAGAATATTATTTTCCATAATACTTTTATATTATCACTTTCTTATTCCCATCAATAGTGCATAGGATACTGTATAAGGTGTAAGAGACATAAATATTCAAATGATCTATAAATAAAATATTTTTATTTTTTTTAAGATTTGGGAATATGTTTATAAATCGTGTATTATATTTGTTAATATCAATATAAACATTTTATAATTTCGCTATAGAAAAAATACACGTTTTAAAGCTTAAGACGAAACACAGATGGCGCCAATTACCTCATTAAAAAACTTGTTTATTTGTTTATTTATTTATTTTATATATTTAGTTTTAGTTCACAAACAGTAAAACATATTGCAATATAAATACAATTTATAAAAGAAAAAAATAATAACACTTAACATCTTTCACCAATTATATGTGAACACCAAAAGCCACAAAAAACTGTCATTTTATTTTCGTCTAACAAAAAAATATAAACATACGCTGCCACTTTTATACCAATGCAGTGCTCTATACACCATCAAATGCAAAAAGGGGGATTTAGATGATGATAATAAAATATCAACATGATATTTTATAACACAGATATTAAAATAATTATTTTCTATGTCTAGGCTTTACAGAGTTTAAGACCTATAACTGATCACTTGACAGATTGTGTAACATCGACTGTTTGACCCATATTTGAACATCCACCATTCTTCGATTTGGTTACCGTAACAGCTGAAATCTGTTTTAAAGTGGGTGAGATTTATCGGAATTATTTTTTTTACTAGTTAATGACAGATAAAAATGTTTTTTTGTTCAACTTATTCAAAATTGGTTTATTTTTCATATTAAGTATAGCACACAATTGAATATTTTCAATTCACTTATACGCGGTGTTTCAGGGCCAGACTGCAAAACTTTGAAAGAACGTTTCTCGTGGGAAACTTGACAAACTTTTTTGACTTTGTAATGAATAAAGTTAAAAGAGAACGGACGCAGCAAACTCCAGTTACAGGTGTCATCAAGCGAATGTGAAATGGTTGGCTGGGCGATATACTGCGTATGCCTCCTGACAGCCTTAACCACGCTTGCATACTTTACAAGGCACCAGGTTCTTGACGTCCTGGACGTCCGCTGCTGACTGTTTGTCGGCAGTTTATGTCAGAACTACGGGACGTGAACCTGACTTTGGAGGACGCACAGAAGCTGACAGCCGATAGAGATGCATAAAGGCTCTTTGTGAAAACCATATGCTTCAACTAGGTAGTGCAAAAAGTAGATGATGATTGGCTATTTTAAAAAAAATATATAATCTAAAAAAGTATCCCTTCCACAAACCCCTTCTCTTCCTTGCTAGCCAAATACGTTTTTTATTATTCTTCTATTTTAGAGGGGAGGGGTAAGGGTTTGTAAATGGTATACTTGTCTGAGAAATTAAAGATTTAATCTGAGAACAGATCTGAGAAAATCGGTTGTGCACAGAGAATTTTACGAATGCAATTGAAAAACGCGAGAAAAATTACATAATAATATTATAACACCTGTGAAAGGTGAACCCAGATAAGCGCAAGAAATATTTTGCTACACAAATAAGTAAAATTGCAAAAAAATTACTTAATCGATTGAATATCATTTCCATTTAAGGAACTATTGTATATTCGACATGTAATATTTTCTTGTGTTATATCTTTTGATGGTAAAGTTATGTAATTTTTCTGTGGTAAAATATTACACTTTAAAAATACCTTAAAATAAAAAACCACTTTTACACACTTTCATAATCATTTATGTATCTACCGCCAGTGGTGTAAAGGACACTAATTTATTATTTTTTATTTATAGAATTCATGGAATCTCTTATAATCGTCAATAAATAAATTATAACTATAAAATATAAATCAATAATTAGTCAATTAAACCTATCAAACGAATTGAAATAAAAAAACTCAAATCAATAATTTGTCAATCTAATGCCATGCTGTCTTGTTCTGCAAATATTCATCGACTCTATAGTACCTCTTTCTGAACAGGCTCTGTTTGACAAAATCTTTCTTTATTTTTGTTGGCAAAACCTGAATTTCAAGAGGTACCTTATTGTAGAATCGAATGCAGTTTAAGAAAAAAGAATTATATATTTTTTGCAATCTAAGGGTGGGCAAAACTAGCAAATCTTTTAATGTTTCTTCTAAAATCAAAAATATTTTTCTGAGCGTACATCAAATTTTCATTGACATGTGACTGTCAATATATTGATTTTTTAAATATATCTCTTAGTGATTCTCGGGGACTCATATTGTAAATTGCTCGAACAGCTCTCTTCTGCAGCACAAAAACAGAATCAACATCTGCAGCACTTCCCCACAACAGTATGCTGTAAGACATCACGCTGTGAAAGTAACTGAAGTATACCAATCTAGCTGTTTCTACATTTGTAAGATGTCTAATCTTTTTAACAGCGTACTCTGTAGAACTGAGTCTGTTCGATAACCAAGTTATATGTGAACCCCATTAAAGCTTAGAATCCAATTTCATACCCAAAAATACGGTGGTATCCACAAGATCTTGCATTGGTACTACACTTGCAGCATATCTAGCTTATTTTATACAAAGTCGAGAAGGTCAGTCTCCCGCATAAGATCTAGTCTAAGGTCTAGCAGATATCTCTCTGTCAAATGACTGTTTTATTCTTCAATCAGGCATTAAACTCTAACCTAGTCGATTATACCCAGGTTATTGTCAAAGCACTTGAGGATAGTCAGTAGATTGACGCTCTTTTTACTGATTTTTCCAAGGCATTTGACAAAGTAGATCATAAAATTCTCCTACATAAATTACATGCCTTGGGAATAAGAGATCCATTACTCTCATTTATTGATTCGTATCTTACTGGTAGGAAATAAAATGTTTGGATAAATAACTACTTGTCAACCAGTGTTGATGTTACATAAGGTGTACTTCAGTGTGCCCATTTGACACTCCTGCTTTTCAATTTGTTTAATAATGATTTTGCTTTTGGCTCTTCGCGGACAACAAAATTCTCAAAATTATTCCAACTTTACAAGATTGTTTTCGTCTTCAATCAGACATCAACTCTTTTAACCGATGGAGTAAAGTCAATAAATTAGAACTAAATATTAAAAAATGCAAAATAAAGTCATTTTATAGAACAAAACAACTGATTTCCTTCGAATACCTAAAAAAAAACTCCAAGATTGATGTAGTTAAGTCCATCAGAGATTTAATAGTTGTTTTGGACTATAAACTGACATACAACGAGCATATAGATAATACAGTAAATAAATCACTGAAATTACTTGGCTTCATTAAAAAAATATTATATGATTTTACTAATGTCCTTACAATCATAACTCTTTATTGCTCAACTGTTCACCCTCTTCTAGAATATGCTTCTGTGGTCTGGTCTCTATTATATGTGAATCGCATAAATCACATTGAATCAGTCCAACATTGCATGCTCGAAAATTATCGTGGATGCTTGGACTAGAGAAAGGTAATTATTTTTATGCTCTGAGTCAATGTTAAATATTTCTAGTCTACTAAAACGTAAAACTAATATTGACTCCATAAATATGTTCGGCACACTAAATGGTATAATCGATGATTCATCATTACTGGGATAAGTCAAATTCCATATTCCGACTCGTAGGTTGAGAAACAATGAAGTACTATTCATCGATCAGCATAGAAACAACTATGGCCTTAATTCTCGAATAACCCGTTTTTGTCGTATTGTTAACTCAAGACAAGATCTGGACTTTTTGGTTAAAGTTTACAACGGTTTAAACGAGCACTAAATAAATAGTCCAGATGTTCTCTAGATGTACCTTATGATTGTCAATGCTTTTTTCTTTTTTAAAAATGTTTTTAACTTTTAAAATAATTAAATGTTTATTTTATTGACCTACATTGTAGCGCGAGTGGGATGTTTGCTGCTGTTTGTAAAAGTACATTACTCCATATACCTAAAACCATTTAAAAGATCGTGAATCTTCCTATTGGTTTCAAAAGCAGTGTTTTTTTGTCAATAAACGAGTTACTCTTTTAAAATATTCAATTTCGTATGTTGCGATTTTAATTGAATTTAACTCTACTACTTTCACTGCGCCAGCACCTTACACCTATACGTTTTTTTTAATAATTCATTTAACTTTTTGCACATAATGTTAATTTTATATTGTCGGGTTTATTGCAATTTCTTCCAACCAACCGATGGAAAAAAGTTTTATTTTTATAATTCAAATTACAAAACATATTCAGTAGAAAATAAAAATGAAAAAGTTAAAGATATATAAAAATAGGAATAAGTGTATTGAATATAAATAATCTCAGATCAATACTATTACTCAATAGAAGAAGAAACAAAAAAAAAGAGGAAAGGAGGAGAGATTAAGGAAGAGAAAGGAGATGTTTCTTCAGACGTGATTTAAACAGAGATACTGTAGTAACATCTTTGATGGTGGATGGGAGATGATTCCACAGTCGCGCTGCATGGATACTATATGAGTTAGAGAAGAAAGAGTAATTGTGGATGGGTATTAAGAGACTGCTTTGAGAAGTAGAACGAAGAGGTAAACCATGAACTGATAAGCGTTGAAATTTTTCACGGGGGTATATAGGAGCGTTAGGACTATAAAACACATTGAACAGATGTTTAAGGCGCTGACGCTGATCATGGGACTGAGGGGTTTAGCCGAGGTTACATTTAAAAGTAAGGTAAGGTGATTTCTTTTCAGCACATATTAAATTAATGTAATTAATATGATGCGGTGATCGAACCACACGGACAAATTCCAAATTACTATGAACTAATGAATTCAATTAAAGATTTTTTAAATTTAATTTTACAATACGCCCAAGGGGCATTTACAAAAAATATACAGGTTAGTACAAACATAGTAATGAATTTAATTAAAGATTTTTATTTTATTTTTTATTTAATTTTACAATACGCCCAAGGGGCATTTACAAAAAATATACAGGTTAGTACAAACATAGTCAGTAATAATTTAAAAGATAAACAACGCTTTTATGTATACATGTAGAAACAATAAAAAGCATACTGCCATGCAAAATAAAAAGTGAAACTTTACATAGTATAAAAGAGAAAAAAAATACGGATATAAGAAAAGTAATTGAATTAAAAAGCAAATTGTAAATGACTTGTTAAGAATTTGAACAAAAATATATCTATATTTACATATACTTATACGTATAAAAAAAATGGTATCAACAAATTATTGTTAAAAATAAATAATTAAAATTAGTTTACAGTAGGTCTATATAAGATAATAACATAATATCTTGTACCCAAAAATATTTGATATATTTATTTCAGAAAAAGATAATAATAAATAATAAAACACATCAAAAACAGAGAAAAAATTGTACGAAAAGGAAAGTTTTATTACGACATTAATAATTAGTTTCAAACAGTGAATAATTATCGTATTAAATTATGAATGATACATGTTGAAAAGGTTTATATATTCTGTACTGGAAACCCAACGTCTTATTAGGGCTTTGAATATATTTAATTATGTCTTAATCTTTCAAGACTAGACACTATATTTTGATTACTTCATCGAGTGATCACCAACCTATGAAAAGTCATAAATAATGCCAATACTAAAAACCAAACTTGTCCAAAATATATTTGATAAACAATAAATTTTGAATGTATATCAGGTTCTTCTCTAATCACGACAGAGATTGCTCTATTTCAACATAGGAATTATAGCCCTTTTGCAATCCGTGCACTGGACATACTCGATTCGATGTGGTCAATATGAGTCCTATAAAATGAAGACCAAATTGCAGAAGCAAATTCTGGAAGGGGACTAACTTTACTAGTGAGCAGTAAAATGTTTTGATGGTTCGGTGTGAGTAATAAAATGTTTAATTAATATTTAATTCAAATTTTCGCCATCACGCAATACTGAGTTGCGAATTATCTATTATTGCATCGCTAGTGTGTTTCCATTAGCAATTTGTCTTACGGATTGCATTCATAGCTGCATTTGACATTAATTAACATTATAGATGCCCATTTGATTACACGAACACTAAGTTGATTACCTTGTAATTTTAGCTTAATTATTTGTTCTTTCTACGAGAAAACAATCAAAACATTTAAAGTATAATTAATTTAATAATGCTATGTCGTTTCGATAAAAAAAAACTCTTAATTAAGATATGAAAATAAAACTTCGTTGATACTTTATATTGGTCAACAAATGAAGAAAACCTTTTTAAATATAGAAGAGGAAAATAAATTATTGAGGAATGTGGAAATATAAGCATTTTCCTGTCATTGGCTAGTTTAAGTGGTCACTTTACACACTGTGTAATATTCACTATTTTGCCTATGTTTGAACATCCACATTTCCTCAACTCTTCCTGTTGACTTTTGTGAAGTAAAAGAGCTGAAACCTTTATCATGCGGGTGAGATTTATCCGGCTGAACCTAATCACCTACTAGACAACGCCTGAAAACAAATTTCCAATTTTTATACTTCTCTTTTACCAGGTAGTTAATTCAACAATGTTTTAGTATGTCCAAAAATTTCCCTCTGTGTTACAATAAATTTTAATATGAATAACTCTCTAGGGAGGAAATGCAGCCTGTCTGCAAGCATTTGGACATACTCAAACATTGTTGAAAAACTGATGTATTCATTGTTTGTCATTTGTTAAAGTCAAAAACATTCTAACTGTTGTATGGATTTGATAATTCACTCTTTTCACAAAAGTCTTATTTTCTCAGTTTCATTTTTCTATGGTTGGCTGCTTTCTGTTTAACCACGTTCATTTGCCAAGTAGATTTAAGTGCTCCATTCACCCTGTTCCCGCACTCGCCTTCCTGATAATATTTCCGAAATTTCCGTATTGGAAATATAACCAGGGATCTTAAAGATGGTAGGCAAATGCGGTGAACATTGGGTACGCCATACGAAGACTAATCATAATATACGAACCTTTAAACATTACTTTCCAATATGCGAAAATAGGCTACTCCACAATAACGAGTTATTTTGATCAAATTATTTTATTATGTAAAAAGCCATATGTTGATACAAATGCATAATATTATACATTGTGTATCTCGAGAGCTTTATGTAATAATATTAACGAGTTCAAATACCGTTAGTATTGCGACTAAACGCTATTTAAAGGTAAAAATGAAAGGCAGTCAGGAATAAATTAGTAAAATTGTTCATTAATTCAAGAAAATTACATAATACATTGTCATTACTCTCGTGTAAGAACTTAATTAAAACAATATTTTAATCCATGTAAAAAAAGTGATCCAGAAAGTAATCCAGAAGTACATAATAAATGTACTTCATTGGATTGAGAAGAGAGGGAAGTGAATTTTTCGCTGACTGGGATTAAATTGATTGGACATGATTAATTCGCCGAAATGTTTAGATTTTTTTTTTTAAACCTTGAAACTATTTATGGAAGCCATCAGATATGTTTGTTCGACAGGACTTATAACAGGGCCACAGATAGTAGCGAGAAACTCCATTCGGTAATCATAGAGAGGGGAAAAGGAACAAGACTACAGGATGTGTTCAGAAGACTGATTAGGATATCCGCCGCAGCAGGAATGGGAATCAACATTTAAAATTAAATGTTAAAAGTATATATGTGAAAAAAAATTAGGTAATATATAGTGTAAATAGTGAATATAATTAATGAAAATGTACATATGAAACAGTGAATATTATAAATTGGGATATTAAGTGTATAATAGTGAAAAATAATTTTAGAATAAGTATAGATGTACAAAATTGTGTTGTAAATTTATATTAGACTATATTAATCATAGAACTAAATAAAATAAATAAATAAAAAATATTAAAAAAATAAATTATTAAAAACAAATAATTGGTCATCAAATTTACCATGACCTGATAAAAACTGCGTATTCCAGTGATCGATGATAACACAAGAAGATTTTAAACGCTGATGGATTGTAGAAAAAAAAGAAAGGTAACCCTCCCTTGAGGGAAAGATTCCCATCGCGCTTGCCAAACATCAAGAAGAGCATTTAAAGTCATTTTTTTATTTCCGATTGAAACATTCCTTCAGTTGGGAGAAGACGGACGCCACGAATAACAGAGGGACGCTTTTTTTTAAGTGAAAATTTTCCTATCGTCAAAAGGGACAAGTCCGTTAGAACCGGGAGTGCATCCGTTGAGCATGTCTTATATGCTCTTGTATGAGCAAAGATGTATAAAATAAATCAATAGTATTTTTTTTCAAATCACTGCTCTCGTGCCATAATTCAAGGAGAAAATACAAGAATACTTTCGTATGAAGAAAAGTTAGGCCGCGTTTCCTCTTAATTTTTTTTTGTTTTTTATTTATTTATAAATTTATTGCAAAAAAATGTACTTACAGGGAATCTATATAAAACCAATTAATGTAAAATGTAAACGGAGTGTTCTCTGTTTATGATAGTTTCCATCTAACATGGCACAGCCTATTCTAAGATGGAGATTTTTTATCTTTAGAGCCTAAGTAGTCCAATACTAATAAAACAATAACACAAAAAAGAAAAACTAAAACTTCTTTATTATAAATGCTTATCTAATGAAATGTAAAAAATTAAAAATCATTATTATACAAATATAAAGTATATATATGTGCCAAGAATACATGTTACTTAAACATAAATAATATAGTATAATATATAATAAAACAATTGAACTGCAACTGTGAAAAACAAAACATGTACATATATGTATAGTTTTATTCGTAAATGCAATCTAATTTATGAAATAAATAGGAGTATAATTGATAATATTTTTGAGTACATTTACCAAAATTTTGACTGCTGCTAGCTGGTGTCGTATCTATGACAACGAGTTACACAAAAATAAATTATAAACTAAGGAAATAGGCACATCTCTTTTTTACACGAATAATTGCATGTGTATCGTGATTTGCTAACTTTTTTTTTTTAGTGCAACGCAATATTGACTATCTGAGATGTGGCTTGTATCGGAATAACTTGTCAATTTATTATACGTTAGTGATAATAATTAGATTATTGTAGGTATTGTGTGATAATGAAAATTATGTTATAAATAATATATTCAAAATACGACTAGCTAAAAATAAATAGATGGGTAAATAACCATTGCATTGGTACACCAACCACAGTAAATCTTGATCATGTTTGTCACATGAAGGTACGATGATCAGTCTGACGCTTCAGGTATATTTGAGTTCTTATGATTGACACAAATATTTAATTTTGAGCGCCATTTTCAACGAGTTGTAAATAACTCACTATAAGAAAATCGGAATCAAGTTGGGGTATAGTGTGGTTCAAACCTTTGAGCCGTGAGTTCGAGACACTAGCCACGGGACCACAACCCGACACTACGAAATGTTGTGGTGCGAAAACACCTTTTTAAACAAATATTTCAAATCAACCATGTCGGGAATCGAACCCGAGACCTCTCGCATGGTAGGCAAACGCGCTGACCATTACACCACGAGACCGTTAATATATTTCAATGGGATGTCTCAAAATTTATACAAGAAGTAATTTTAATATAAAATATAGGTTTTTATTTTAAAATCGCAACTTTTTTATTGTTTCACAAAATAAACAGTATAGAGTTGTTTGGAATAGCAAATCGGATAAATTGTCTCCACTCCTTTGCTGGCACAAACGTACTCTTTTGTCAAAATTTTCCATGATTGTTTTACATAAATGTGGCAGAATACTTCAGCCCTACGGGAAATTGGATACAAAAAATACTTTCTTGCGCGCGGTAAAAATTCGAGCATTAAATTTTTCTGCAAAGTTTCTTGAAAATGTACGAAAAAAATATTTTAATATAAACAAATTACTTTGAACGTCACTGGTTCATATGAACCAACCAATGATAAGAGAGTTGTGGAACATTTCCGGTTTACTTACCGACAACGGATTAATTTGAAGAACTGACCAAGAAGAAACGGAAGATAATTTGAAACGTCCCACGCGCAGTTGTTTCAGAAATACAAAACATTTCAAATCATAGCGCTTATAACACGATTTACGAAAATCGAAAAAAAAAGTTTTTGGATTAGTTTAATGGCATATTCAATACTATTGTTATAGTTATGCAATTTTATCATTTTTTGTTATGCATTTTTGTAAGTATTTTTTTTTCATACCTATGTTGCATATATGTTAAAGGCAATTTATTCAATTAAGGCATCTCTTTACGGCACAAATGACGCAAAACGAGGAAGTTCAGTGTTTTTTTTCATATTGTTTTATTTGTTAACTCTTAAAAGTCTGTGGTAAATAATCCCTTTGCGTGCGGTGATGTAATATCGTGTTGCCACTAGTAAAAGATGGAAAATTCTAAAATTCAGACATTTAAAAATAAAACATAAAGACATACTGTTTAATAATTCCTTTTCCATAATTAATGTAAATAAACATATAATTTATCGTCCCCATCACTGTCATCAACCGACTGTAGACTGAATCTGTTTTACACAACACCCGCCACAGAACAGCGTCTCTGTCTCCCTTGTTATGAGTTCTATCTTCGTGCTCTCTTTTATACAGATGTGTTGCTGAATTAGCGGACGTTCATTTTTCGTGTAGAAAAGATAAATAATGTTTGTATTAACATCCAGCATTGTTTTACAAACTTTGCTTTCCAAATCCGGTGTGACAATGTCCATTTGAAGATTACAAAAAATACGAGTTCATCATTTTTTTAAATAAGAGAGATATATCAAGTCTTGTGTTCTATGTCGACTAGTGTGACATCACAGCCACACAAGAGTTAACAGAGACTCTTAAACTTAGCCAATTATATTAATTTACTTTTCATATATCGTATTACCAGCTCTATTACTATTTAAAGTTTTGTATTTCTGAAATAACTCCGCGTGTGACATCAGTGATTCTTCAGTCAGTTCTCCCGATTGGTTCGTTGACGGTAAACAAAACGGATATCCTTCACGGCTCTCATTTCATTGGTTGGTTTATATGAACCAGTGACGTCGTTTTAATTATTTTTTTCGTACATTTTCAAGAAACTTTGTCGTAAAATTTAATGCTTTATTTTTTACCGCGCGCAAGAAAACATTTTTTGTATCCAATTTACCGTAGAGCTGAAATTCCTCATTATGGGACACCTTTATATTATAAATCACTTCGCACTTTTACTTCTGTATGTAAGACTTTGCTCCTTTGAACACTTTTTACGGATCACAATTAGTCGACATGAACCAGCTAAAGTGGGGTCATCAGTACTGTTATTAATGTATTTAGAAATATATGGTAGGCGTTATTCAAATTTTAAAATACTCAATCCTTATATAACGAACATAACATGTTTAGGAGATATTTAGTTACATAAGAAAAATATTGGATTTCGCTTTCTTTGATGTAGGATTCTCAACACGTGTTTACATATTATTTAAATGAAATTAGTTAGTGAATTCAAACAGGTTTAAAATATGGATTCCTCCGATTAGTTGAGCAATCGTTATTATTTAATTTCGCAAGAATAAGATTGGCTTGTCAGTTTATGTATTTCAAATTGCAGTTATTACACATTTTTTTTTGTTGATAGAAATGAATCTATGCTCATCATTCTGGTTGGGAAAAAATGTACTCATTCCAAACCAAACGCAAAAAATCGTCGGTGGAAAATAATTTATTTAGATTTTTGTCAGCCTTGTAGTTAAACGATCTCAAGTTCAATTTCTAACATGGTTGATATAAAATATTTATTCAAGGTGAATTCACACTAGAATATTTCAAAGTCCCTGGACTGGCACCCGTACACTGACTGGGACTGACAATCTTACCTTCATGTAACAAAAATTATCTTTATGTGCGATTAGATGTGGAAAGTGATTACGCATTTTTTAATATTTGTTGAGACCGTTTGTAAAGTAATCACTGAACTACAGAATGACAAGTCATAAGCCCTAGACATGCCTGGACTTCCATGCTCCCTCTTTGAAAATGTTTTTCCTCTGTTTTTCAATAAATTTTCTCAATTCCTAGTACCATAATGTTTTTTCGGTTTCATTAGCAAAGCTTCTTCTCCGTTAGCCTTTTATCGAATATTAAAAAAAACCCACATTGCATTTTTTTTTTTAAATTGTTTAAATGTTATTGTCTGCTTTGTATATGATATTAACGACCTTATCTTCCTTAGTTCTTCAACTTTCTCCTTTCTCGAAAACGTTTTACATATTTATTTTGTTTGTGTAAGAAAAGGTTTTCGGCTCAAATATTGTTGTGTTATATTTAGTTATAAATGTGGTAAACTTGCTTTATTTTTTTGTTTTTCTTTATATGTGCTCTTTAAAAAAAAAAAAAAATTCTTTGTCCCGTATTGTGTTGTAGTAACTCCTGGAAATATAATTCGTAAATATTATAATTTGTAAAGCACTTTGTATTACATGATTTATAACCAAAAAAAAAACTGAAATATAAATTAGTTCATATTTCAAAGAAAAAAATTTAATAATTTAAATAACTATCCTCACCATTTCCTTTTTTGCACCAGAGGTACATAGGGTACTACATTGATGTACCAATATTGCATTTTATTTTTATCACCTGTTACATGAAGGTAAAGCGATCAGTCTTACGCTGTATGTGCTAATCGCTTTAGATATAGTGAAATATTGCAGTGAATTACATTTAAAATGAATGTATTTTACTTTTACCCTGTCAGGGCCCTGATTACAATGAAAAGTTAACAAAGTTATCTTTGACTGTCCATAAAGAAACGTCGATATTTGTGAACGAAAATGAGTATATTTGCATGAACATTTCAAGTATCTTCATCGGTAACCTATAATTGAACATGTTTAAAAGAAAATGTGTGCATATTCTGGTTTTCATACAGAAAACTTAATTTTCCTTTTTAGATGAAATTGAAGATAAATGTTTACTACCTATAGCAATTGGGGCCTAGGAATCAAACCTGGGACCGCAAGCTTGATTGGCGCTTACGCCATACACTACACTACGAGACGGAGTTATCTTCACTCAATTTACTTATTCAGGATTTTTTCCAGCCATCGAATCTAAAATGCTCGTCGAGAGTTCTGGTTCTATTTCACACCCAGAACTGTATTCTTCATCCGCCTGCACACGGATAACAATAAATTCACGCAAAGTTTGCAAAATGCGAAATTCAAGATTGCACTTTAGAGCAATGGAAGGTCGTTTGCGAAAATGCGAGTTTTTAAAAATACTTCATGGTAAAAGTCAGTTGAGTCAAAGTTTGATACTTATTATAACGTAATCCACCAAAAAAATTTGCTTCTTCTTAAAATATACATTATTATCATCAATCATCATATTACAACTCGTAATGCATATTACATCACATTTTATTCACGATCTGATTGATACTAAGCCATGGAAGCTGTGCATTAGAGTGACCTACATATGTCAGAATAATATTTTTACTTTCAAGTGTTTGACACTCAATAAAAAATTGAGCAAGAAGTAATCCTTAAGTACCTATTGTATTCTTTTATTCAAAGCATGTGGACATTCTCAAACGCCCCTATAAAACCCTATCGCTAACTAGCACGTTCCGAGATCAACTGCTGTCCATGTGACGATAAAACCCCTCAAGATATTTCTTATTTATGAATGTATTGCCCCCTTTTCAGCATCAAAAGACGTAACCTGGAGGCACGATGCAAAAGCATTGTGAGGATCTAAGGCACATCCAATCCGTAATAAGTCACAATTACTTATCACAAGAGGTAGTGTCTTTCATGGTTAGGATAGTATTTATTAAACTTTTGTCCAACCAACCAATAAAATAAAAGTTTTATTTTTATAATTCAAGTAACAGAAGATATTCAATAGAAAAAAAAAGATTAAAAAGCTAAAGATATATAAAAATATAAATAAACGTATTTGTTTATAAATTAACTTAAATCAAAACTATTACTCAATGGGAAAAAGGAAAAAAGAGAAAAAAAGAAAGGAGGAGAGATTACGGAAGAAAAAGGAGATGTTTCTTCAGACGTGATTAAAACAGAGAAAATGTAGTAACATCTTTGATGGTGGATGGGAGATGATTCCACAGTCGAGCCGCATGGACACTATATGAGTTAGAGAAGAAAGAGGAATTGTGGATGGGGATTAAAAGAGTGCCTTGAGAATTAGAACAACGAGGTAAATCGTGAACTGATAAGCGTTGGAATTTTTCACGCAGGTATATAAGAGCGTTAGGACTATGAAGTACATTGAACAGAAGTGAGAGGGAGTGATAGTCTCTCCGCTGTCTAATTTTGAGCCATTTCAGTTGCCTACGATAATCAAAAATGTGGTCATATTTCCTAACACCAAAAATGTACCTTTTGAGTTGCTCACAGCTTAAATCAGTCATGGAAACATCAGCGTAATGTAGAATGGGTAGTACTAATGCTTGTACAAGGGTGCATTTAGTATTAATGGGTAAGAATTTTTGCAACCTTCTAACACAGATAATAAGGACAATATAAGACAACAGGACACAAAACGCCGTGATGTCTTCAAGTGAAACGGAAGTCCTACTGATGCTCATCAATAGTCCGGCTTCTCTTGAATGAGTTTTCTGTGGTTTTCTCGTCGTTAAAAAAATGGATACGGAGAAGTCTCTATAAAGGTCCATAGCTGAAATACCATCTCTTTCCCAACACTTCTTAGATATTGATAGCCAGGAAATAATATCCACTTGCGAAATATCAACCTTGTACATTATAAGCATCGTCAACAATACTGCAACTCCAATACATATATATATATATATATATATATGTATTTTTAAACGAGCCTTTTTGCTTCTTCCCGTGTCAATTCTGCATCTTAATTCTTACGGATTATTACATTCATTTTACAAAAATAAAATAATCATTTTTTATTCATACTCTGTTGTTCAAAATAATATTCTTTACATCTTTTGCAAAGTGTGTCTGAGTCTTTTGTTTAGTTTTGTCTGGTAGTTTGTTGTATAATTTCAGTCCCTTGTTCATTAGCCTTGATTGTCCTTGTCTTGTTTTAGAAAGTTGTCTATGATATTTTTCTGATATTCTCGTATTATGTCCATGTTGACTACAATTTTTTACAAGTTTTAGTTCTTCGTCTACAATTACATTAGTGGCTAATTTATGGATAAATTTTAATGATTCTAGTTGAAAAAGTTCAATCATATTTAATTGCTTAGTTTGTTAAAAAAGTTATCTAGTTGCAGTTAGATAGAGAAGGTCATATACTAACATTAATATTTTATTTTGTTGTCTTTGTAGTCTGTTTATGTCATTTTAATATCCTGTTTCCCATGGTAGTTGCATATAACATATTTTAGTTTTTACATAGACTTCATACATAATTTATTATACAGAATTTTTTCGTTTTTTTTTATCACACTTTGTCGTGTATACATACAGATAAAATCAATGTTATATTGTAGAAATCATTCATGTTGTACATAAATTAAAAAGGTGTATTATTAATTTATGCACAAAATTAATCAACGAGTATTTGATGTTACCGTAAGTTTTTCCCGTTTTTTTCCAAATTTAAAAATGTGCACCAAAAGTTCAAAACAAATGTAAAGGTTGTACGTCATTCAAAAGAAAACGTTCTGCTCTATTTGTTATGGTGAATTTTTTACATTTTATATTATTTAATTTGATTATAAACTTTCAATGTAGAATTTCAAGTTGGCCAACGGATTTTTTTGGTGTTAACATAAGTGTCCATAACTTTAGAATGATTCTTTAATATGCTTACAGTGTTTTTTAGTCATTTGCAGGGCTGAGGAGCTGGATTAAATCGCCAATTTATACTCAGTCTCAATCATCAATTATTTTTGTAAGAATGTTCTTCCTATTAGATTGAGAAATTCCTAATAAAAAACAATAACATTAAAAGCATCGTGAATTCAACGTTTAAAATTAAGGCAACTAGTTCAAAAGTGACTGCGATGATTTTGTAGACAGATACGCAAATGTTATAATATATATTGTTTAATCGACAAAATACTGTAATTTATCTTTAACTTTTCTCAAGTAATTTAAAATTTCATCACGATATGAAATTTCTGATTCTGATCTATGAAGAAGAATCTAACATCCGTTGAGGCTGTAGTCTGGTAAAACGTACGCAAAATGAGGAAATCATTCGATTTTGCCATTTAAAAACTAATGCCACTTTAAAATCTTAATCGGGTTGTGGTCCTATGGCTAGTGTCCCGGACTTATGACCAAAGGTCCGTGGTTCAAATCCCACTCTACCTCAACTCGATTCCATTTTCTTATAGTGAGTTATTTACAACTCGTCAAAAATGGCCCTTAAAGTTAAATATTTGGGTGAATCATAAGAACGCAAATATTTATTTTTCAAAATATTTTTTTTTATCGCGTAATAATAAAAACAATTATTTTCAAAGGTATTTCTATTAAAAAACATACTTAAACGTTTTACGTAACTAAAATACGAGTATAATTACTTTTAGACCGGCAGATTATGCCATTTCAAATTTAGACTAAACTTAGGTATTTGGGTTCTTATATAAAGACTAAGTATTGAACTAAAATTTGTTGTAATAATTTGAAAATAATAAATTAAACATAAAAGTGGTAAAAGTAAAATTTTAATTTTTTGTTTTTGAAAAGAAATAAAAGCATTTTAAATCACATACATTTTTGTGACAATTTTTCTTTTATTTTTACGTAAAACCTTTTTTTATAGAATTGTTTTTTTATTTTTTTTAAGAAGATAATTCTGGTTGTAATATTCAATTTGTAACAATCTCTTTTTTAAGTTTTTTGACCTTCATACCTGCCCTTACCGGCACCGAAAAATACACCACAAAACCCCGACCAACTGAGATAAAATCTTCCTTGGATTTTTTTCTTGCAACTGGCAAGAATCTAACCCGCGAGGCCAGTTTCACATTTGATTTTCTAACTAACAGCGCCACGGCACCTGTCAGAAATGTTTTTTTTTTTAATATCTCATAAAAACAATGACACCTATTAAATTGTAAATATCATTAATATATATCATGATATATATCGTGATATATATCGTAGTTTGAATTCAACCTCTTTTTTTTTCATAAACATTTGCCGTCTTATGATTTAATTTTGACGGCTATTTTAAACAAGTTTGTAAATAACTCACTAATAAAAAATGGAAATCAAGTTGGGGTAGAGTGGGGTTTGAATCATGGACCTTTAAACTGTGATCTTGAGACACTGACCACAGGACCACAACCTGTTTTTTTTTCTTTCTAGAATCCCATCTGGAAAACGTCTTTGTAACAGTACTTAACAAGGAAATCCATTAGTTGACCACATATAACACAGAATCACCATCGTCTGTAGACGTAATTCCGATGGTTTACCAATAGTTCTGGTGTATTTGTAGTGCTATACCATCTTCAACATCCGGCCTTGTCAGAAAGGTGACCACTATTCAGGTTAAGTGTGAGAAAGAGTGTAGGGTGACCATGATTTATCGGCGGAACTAAGGTACTCGTATAAAGAAAACATGCTGTTATGATTGTAGCAAGTAGCTTAGACTCACGCGTACGAGCACATTTTTAAATTTTATTTTTTTATATAAAGGTACATATTATAAGAAAATAATATCTCATTCCTCACTCCATAAGGCCAAAAGTTGTCACGTGTTGAGTTGTAATACAACATAATGGAATGTGGAAGCATAATTATTATTTTAGAATACAAAAACAACAATAATTATATATGTATACTTTTAATCAACATCTAGACATTACGATTAATAATATTATTTAATATTATAACATTGATAACATCTATGCAATGACTCGCAGCAGTCTCCTGCAATGGTCTGTTATCTTAGATAAAATCCAAACTTGTACACTTCTCTTAAAAATAGCTTTTGTTTTGGAGAACTTAATATAATCATCCAGGACATTGAACACCCTAGGGGCAACAAAGAAAAAATTTCTGTGAGTAAAAGTAGTACGAGTTTTAAGTGTTTAATAATTCAAATAACAGCAAAACCACGTACAAGCATTCTGCTGGGAAGCATTCTCTTGTAACCGCGTAATAAGAAATGTGTCATTGATTCTTTTTTTAAATAGTAATATTTTCGATAATAACTTTTTTAATATTTTATATAAATGTATGATGATTTTTTATTTATTTATTCACTAAAACGGAACATAAATAAAATAAAATAGTAACGTATCTCAGACTAGACGTAGACGTATTTAACATATTTAAAAATACAAAAAAGAATCAATTTTGCATACACCCTACTGTGTCCAAGTCTGCCTAATGCCCCCCCCCCCCCCCCTGCTTGACATCCCGCCTGCGCGCATGCGTGAAGTGGCCGTGCAATGTTGCCAGACCGCGAACAATAGACTATCATAACACAAATATAAGATAATTTTATATTTTACCACAAAAAATATTTTACTGACTGGACTATAATAACAACAAGTACTTTTATAAGGCAAACATAAAAAAATGTGTAATAATTTAGTAATTAAATAAATGAATACCGTTTGATATTTATACTAAGGCTTATTAATTGAATGCCAGGTAAAAAATTCGACTACCTTCGCAATACTAATAAAGTGTCCACCTTCTTTTATCTATCAATCTGACAGGCTGTAAAATAATCGAACTCTTAAATAATGTTATACGTAAATTCGCCACTTTTACATGAAATGTGATCCAACCTTATTTCCTTTTAATTCCAGCCGTATTTTGACATTTAAAAACAACACAAGACGGCATAATTGAATTTAAATCGCCAGTTCCGTACTAAGCGACGTCTACAGAGTCTACTTATTTATTATTATTATATATATATATACGGCCTAAGCCAATTACAACAGTAATATGAAGAAACATAAATGCAAGAAACTGAACAAAAAGAACATAAAACTATTTAGCAAAGACAAACAAGGGCAAAACAATAATAGTATACAATCCAACTTCATCCCACACTGTTTAGTCGCGAAGAAATCTACGAAAAGTCGGAAGATCTATCCCAAAAAATTCCAAGTCGTGTGATGAATTGACTAATCTACACATTCTGGACATTGGGGCATAAAAACCAAAGCTGCTCTTAGAAGATTTTATAAATAGCAGATTTTGACTTCTGGTGACACGGTTGAGAACATGAAAAGAAATTGATTGCAACAGAGATGGGACATCACTTAAAGCATTAAGTATTTTGAAAATGCATATAAGGTCCATCACAGTTCTACGTCTCTCCAATGAAGACAGATTAAGAGATTGCTCTATTTCAAAATAAGAATAATTACCCCTTTGTAATCCGAGCAACCATGCCACTTTTCTTAGAAAACGGTGTTGGACAGACTCGACATGGTCAATATGAGTCCTGTAGAATGAAGCCAAATAGGAGAAGCGTATTCTAGATGGGGTCGAACTAGTGAGCAATAAAGAGTTTTAATAGTATTAATATTTTTGAAGTCCGCCGTCACTCTATTGATAAAACCGAGAAGTTTGAGAGATTTGTTTACAATATTATTAATGTGTTCACGATAGGAGAGTTTACTATCTAAAGTAATGCCAAGATCCTTTATTGACGAAACCATTGAAAGGAAAGTATTTTTTAGTTTGTAGTTGAATTTTATGGGTTTTTTTCGTCGCGAGAAAGATATTATTTTAATTTACACATTTATGAGTGGTTTAGTTGGCTTCAGTTTTATGCACGTACGCGGTTTTGGGACTTTTATAATTCTCTGTGTATATCATTTGAAAACAATGTTGTATTTTTTCATACAAAAATGTTACTTTAAAAATACTTACTAACTTAATTTGAATTACTTTCTCTCCTTTGCGCGCGATGATGTAACACCGTGCTACCTCAAGCAAAATAGGGAATATTCCAAACTTCAGACATTAAAAAAATAAAAAAAACATAAAAACATACTGTTTAATAATTCCTTTTCCATAACGTATAAAAATAAAATTCACCCCTGTTATAGCAAAAAAAGGGTAAATACGCCGATCATCTTACTTGCGAGCACCCCCGTTCACTGCCAATTACTAAACGAATCTCTTTCCCACAAACACCGGCCACAAAAAGCGTCTGTGTCATCTTTGCCATGAGTTATATCTTCACGCTCTTTTTTTTACAGATTTATTGCTGTTTGATGTCACATTAGTTTTTCGCATAGCAAGATGAATATTTTTTTGTATAAATTCCTGTGTATTAATACAATATTTATTTTCCAAATCTTGTATGAAGATGTATGTTTGAAGATAACAAAAAACACATTTTTAACTTTAAAAAAATTAGAGAGATATATCGAGTCTTGTATCCAATGTAGACATCGCAGTCACATTAGAGTTAAAAAATACTAAAGCAAATAACGGGTGAAATTTAAAGTTCAATTCAACAAGCGTGGGAAAAACATAATGAAAGTTTTATTCATAGTTATAAAATAATATGCTACAGTATTCGCTTCCGAATTACGAAATAATTTAGCGGATGTAAATCATGGTTACCCTTGTTTCCTATAGTCTCGTAAGTTATTCTTTACACAAGGTCGGTATTGGTTATTGTAAAGCAACGTTATTTACTTCTTGCGTATATAAGTGACGTAACTTGCAAGACCAATCGCGGGCATGCTGTCACACGGTTCGATTTTCAAATTTAATCATGTTTATTGTGATCTGAGACTGATGGTACATAGGTCACTGCATCACATACCAGCGGTCCGAGATTCTAAACCCGCTGTCCCACAACTTTATGACCTACTAAAATGCACCCAATTTAAAATATTCCAGTAAATTTATATTGTAAAAAATATTACAGTTTAAATTTCTTTCAACAGAGAGGGAAAACATGTTTGAGAAGGGAATATGGAAGTCTAGGCATTACAGGGCTTATGACCTGTCATTGGCTGGTTTAAGTGGCCACTTTACACACTGTGTAACATTCACCATTCTGCCCATGTTTGAACATACACATTTCCTCAACTCTTCCATCTGTTGACTTTTGTGAAGTAAAAGAGCTGAAACCTTTATCACGTGGGTGAGATTCATCCGGCTGAACCAAATCACCTACTAGGCAACGCCTGAAAACAATTTTCCAATTTTTATTCTTCTTTTTTTACCGGGTAGTAATTCAACAATGTTTGATTATGTCCAAATGCTTGCAGACTGGCTGGATTTCCTCCCTAGGGAGTTGTTTATATTAACATTTATTTCAACAGAGAGGGAAAACATTTTTGAGAAGGGAATGCCTAGACTTCCATATTCCTTTCTGAAAAATGTTTTCCCTCTCTGTTGAAATAAATTTAAAAATGAACAACTCTCTAGGGAGAAAATCCAGCCAGTCTGCAAGCATTTGGACATAATAAAACATTGTTAATATTACAGTTAGTTAAATATATTTATTATAAAAATAAAAGACGAGTGATACTTTAAACCACAAATTTAGAATATCTAGTGACCGGTTTTATCGCTTTCGTGACTGGTATCTTTATTAAGGAGTTCAATGTATTTATAAAAAACAGAGGTAAGGATAGAGAATTCAAATTTATATTAGAGTGAATTAAGTAAAGTTATTTTTAATAATAAAGGATCATTATTTTTAAAAATTTGGGTCAACTAATTAGTTGATATAATGCTATTTTGACGAGTAA
The DNA here is from genome assembly GCF_059751315.1 of Micrasema longulum. Classification (NCBI taxonomy): domain Eukaryota; kingdom Metazoa; phylum Arthropoda; class Insecta; order Trichoptera; family Brachycentridae; genus Micrasema; species Micrasema longulum. The sequence continues at coordinate 114,345 of NW_028278173.1, read as the reverse complement.
TATATATTTAGTTTATTTCTACAATAAATTACAGTGAATTTCCATCAAGAATTTTCACTTACAAACTAAAATGTTTTTTTAATTAAATATATATTTAAATAAATTTTTATTTTGAAAAATCACAGAAAATTGATAAATAATTTATATTATAATATAATGTGTGAGTCCAATTAAAGTTTTTCACGACTATATTATACTACATTATTGTATAAATTAAATATGATTAAAAATATTAAATATTCTAGTCACTTAAATATTCAAGTAAATTAAATAAGAACGTAAGTATTTCTAAAAAAAATATCAAATACAACTATTATTTTAGTTTACGTAATTTTATTCAAATTAAAAAAATTGTTTATTTATTTTCAAAATTTTTTAAAAATACTACTCGTATCTATACATAGCTTTAAACAACACAACACAACTTGCAGATAATTTATAAATATATACATATTAAAACCTGGTTGTGGTCATTTGATTGAAGAGTTAAGTAATGTTTCATCGTCATCATTCCCTTTCCGCACCTATGGTGCATAGGGCACTGCATCGGTACACCATTAGCAGCGTATCTTGGTCATTTTTGTTACATGAAAGTAATCTTACCTTCATCATCTAATCAGTCTTTTGCTTCAGGTACCAGTCCAGGGACTATGAAATATTTTAGTGTGAAAACACCCTTTTAAATAAATATTTTATATCAACCATGTCGAGAATCGAACCCGAGACCTGTTGTATGGTAGGCTAACGCGCAAACCATTACACCACGAGGCCGACGTAATGTTTCGAAAAACTTAAAGCCCACACCTGTTCACTAAATCATTTGAATAAATCCTTACCGTGAGGGGACAAAATAAACTGTTTTACTTAAATAAAATTCAAATCAATATTTATAGAGAGGAATCGTATTTTTTTTAGATGGTGCCATGTAAGTTATCAATAGTAATTTAATCGATTGAATTGGAGTTCACTCCTTATAACTTTATGATAACTTATTATAAAATAAAAACTTTGCCATAAGTTTTACACGTAGGTAAAAGTTTATTCCATCGACCCTTAACGGGACACATTTTTTGATTTGAATAACGTCTTCCAAACCTAATTAAATATTAACAGTATTTTGAGTTTGTAAATTTTTTTATAGACGGGAACTGGATTCAATAACCATGTAAGTTATTAATAATAATATATTACAACAGAAATGAAGAACATTTAAAAATGACAAGATACACCAGCCAATAATAGGTCAAAAGCCCTTTAAATGCATAGACTCCTATATTCCCTTAATTAAAATGTTGTTAATCTCTGTCAATATATTTATTCTAATTAAATATGGCATTTCCTCTCCTCTCTTTATAGTAAAGTGTTATTTTTTTTAAATTTATTTTTATTTTGTTAATCTTTGTTTTTAATTTTTGTATAAAATTGTAAGATTCAATATGTAAATGTATTTATAATTTTCTCAAACTGAACGGTTTGGGTAGGTAGGAAAAAATTTCCTTAAAGCAATATGCCCGCCCTTATGTGTATATTTATTGTATATGTATATAAAGTGTCAAATAAATAAATGAATAAACTACAAACATTTAAATATTATAAAAATATAATTATGCCTTTTATTTTTCTTAAAAACCAAACGAAAACTAACTTGCATAGAATTTCACACACAATAGGCTGCTGACGTACACGGTAATAGAATAAAACAGAGTGTAAAAGTGTGTCTGGTATTAGGATCGTGGCGCCTACTGTTGTCTCGTGTCGGTCGAACCGGGGAATCAGCACCAACCAGCGTAATTGTAAATCGGCGTAAATCGAACTGGCACAAAACGACGTTTATCTGTATTTCAATCACGTGACATGAATTTATTAAGCAAGAAAAATATATAAAAAACACAGAATGGAAAAATATGTGCACAGTCTTATCATATTATAAACACCGATATTAAATTACATAACCTCAGTGAGCTTGTATTCTGTATATCGTGGGCAAATCATTTGAATATAATCTCGATCATAAAGATGTTACGCATTCTAAAGTCATAACGATCTGAAACTATTATACATAAATCCTGCGCTTACAAAACCATGACAATAAAGATAAAGTTACATATTGTGTATTGTTTTTCTACATTTGCATAATTTTTATTCCCTTGACTAATAAAACTGTTTTTTATTGGCAAGCTTTGGAAAATCACATTTAACTAATATCATTTCCTGTATTTTTTACAATAATTCCCATTTGTAAAGGTCGAATAGGAAATACGTGCTGTTGATTATTCAATTCATATCCGCTGTTTTTTCACTAGACGTTTGGAAACATGTTTTATTTTAATTATTTTGACATTTATACATTACGACATAATAAAAAATAACGGAAGAATCTTTTTTATATTTATAAATTTCACTGACCATTTTGCATTATACAACGAAATTGGGCAATTACAAGTGTTCTTATAAACAATATTTTGTGTCTATCTAATTTTTTATTAAGCTCTTTAATTTCACAAAGATCCACCGATGGAAGGATTGGGGGAACATAGATGGTCAAACATACGCAGAATGGTGAATATTACGTACACATAAACCCTATAAATACATATATTCCCTTTTATAAAATGTTTTTAATCTTTGTTGTAATATATTAACATGTGTTCTTATTTAACCATCATCTTAATTTAAACTGTTTTTAACACAGTCGAATGTACATATATAAACATGTTATTCACATAGTAATTTATCTTTTTAATTACCTAAGTGTGTATGTGGTAGATAAAGTAATTTTAAGTTTGTAAGTAAAAATTTTTAATGAAAGTTAATTGTAATTTATTATATAAATAAAAGACGAGTGATACTTTAATCGACAAATTTGGAATATCCAGTGACCGGATATCATTAAAATAGCATTATATCAACTCATTAGTTAACCCAAAAAAAATTGATAATGATCCTTAAGATAAAAATAACTTTATTCAATTTAATTTTGAATTTTATTCATATAATTTTGAATTATCCATCCTTACCTCTGTTTTGTATTAATACATTGAACTCCTTAATAAAGATACCAGTCTCGAATATGTCGTGAAAGTGATAAAACCGGTCACGGGATATTCCAAATTTGTAGATAAAAGTATCACTCGTCTTAAAAGACTATAAATAAATTTATATAATAAAAAAATATAAAGTAATTGTTATTTTTGTAAATGAACTATGATTATTATTATTATTAATTACGGGTTAAATAAAATGTTATAACTGTCATGTCTTATATAGATAATAAATAAAAATAAATGAATTTGTGCCTAAATTCAATACATTTTTCATCGCTTGTTTAGTGATCTTTTTACTATTTTTAGATGTAGGGGTCAGTGCTATGCAAGCTCTTGACATCACTGCGACCTGTGAAGATCTATTGTGACGGGTTCCCGTCAACAGTTCTCGCCCTCCAATCCTAGGTCTATAAAGCACCTGACTACTGTGTGGAAGGCGAAAGATTATATTTTGCTAAATCTCCTCCTATAAGCCCAGATCCGTAAAGTATTGGGCTATTAGGCAGAAAGCGAGCTCTGTAATATCCTCAGGTTTAACTAGTAGTCCCTCGAGGATGAGGCTTCTTTTATGATGTAAAGCACCACATTCACATTAAGTATCCATAGGTGTTTACTGATTTGCACTGCAAAACCTACATCTAGAACTTTCGGAAAGGTTCATTCTAGCAAGGTGTTGGTTCAATGTGCAGTGTCCTGTGAGGGCTTTAGTAATAACCTTAACTTAATTTTGGCTGAATTTTATTACTTCAAAAGCAAAACTTTTCGAGTACCGTTTTTGTTTGGCGATCAGGCGCATTAGAAAAATATACTACGATTTTAAGGTATGTTTTAAAATAACTCGAGCATTGTTACCTTTTAAGAATGTAAAAGTTTTTTAGACATTTTGAAATTATCTGAGTAGTGAATCAGATAAAGAGGCAAAAAATATATAAAAGCGAATATTTTAATACGATATTTTTTTTACGTTTCTGACCTGAACAATCTAAGAATAAGAATTATTTGGGTAAATTTAAATAAAATCAGGTATGTGAGTACCTACCTTACAACTTTGAAAAGTGAAATGCAGCGACGACTTTCAATTTCATTGGATCAGGTATTTGGGTACCTACCTTGGGAGTAAAAGTGAAAGTGAGAAGAGTACTTACAATATTATTACTATTTCTTGTCTCTTTCCCTCCTTGGGCACTCGCGGCGAGTTTATCGATTGCTATTATTTTTATAATCTACAAGTATTTTTCTGTGAAAAAATGACATAAAAATGATCGTTTGTTAGTTATATACGTGAATAATAATATTTACGCAACTACTTGGATACTTCCCCCTTTTAAATAGACCCCAAGAAAATACGTTTAAAAAGGATTTATGCGACACAAAAAAAGCCAATGCATTAACACTAAAAAAATAAAAACTGAAGACGCCTTTTTTAAATGACAAATTAAATAAATATTAACAATAACATAATTCAAAAATTTTCTTAGACAAAACATGGAAATGTCTAAACGTCTCTTTAAATGGTTATTTCAAATACCATGATAAAAAATTTCTTTTAAAAATATCGTAAATGTGAAATAAATATGTGGGTACTACGTTAGTGGTTAGATAACGTTAAATTTCATACGCCATAATGTTTGAGTTCACAGAAAAATATTGCATAAATTCATAATTACCACACAGTTGCAATCTTCTAAATAATAACTTAAAACCGGATTTCGCGCCAAACTGGTCGGCCAATAAGAAGGCTTCAATTGGGCCGTCGCGGGAGGCGAAAACGAACGAAGCCACGCGGCGGGAAACCGATTCAAAATGGCGGCGCCGTGTCAGATTTTCGCGGTTAATGTCAAATATTTGTCAAAACCGGCGACACAACAATGATTAATATTGTATATTTAAGCGGACAGTGGTCGGACGGATCTATTATTACGTGTAGACGGAGCGGTTAGCAATGGCGCTGGTAGTCAGTCCCCGGCGTGGGATATTTTCACTTTTTTCCTTATCCCCTCTCTAGTATTGACATGGCACATCCGCCATTGAAACATGCAAGCTCGTCTCTTGACGGTAATAGCGTTACGCAACTGAGGTGAAGATTATTTTTTCTGCATTCCCTTCAGATAAGTGACGTATAAAAACTAAACAAAACCGAAAGTACAGCGGCCTTGTTACTCTCATTACCGTTCAAAGATCTCGTGTTTAATAGACTATCAACTCGAACATTTATCTTATTTTTTTGATCGAGGATAATTCCTCTCGTTAAATCTCTATTCCTCTTCAGAAAGTCAAAGTACTTTTTTATTGATTAACGTAATAAATTTATGGTAAACATAATTATTTTTAATTATATTCAAAAATTTGTGGTCGAATATTTCAAAAAATATGAGTCACTACTTACCGAATTCTATACCGGTTTAGAGACGTACACTAGCATGCAAATATTACTATGCACTAGAGATGGGCGTTTCGGTTATTCAAAAGAAGTAGCAGTAACAATCACCGTTTCACAAATTAAACTGTTTCTAAATAACAGTTTAGAGCAGCGTAGGTAAAAAATCTAGTACCAGTAACCAGAAACAATTTTTATAAACTGTTACTGTTATTTAAGAAACAGGTGGGGGGTAACAGAAACAGTTGAGTTTTACATCTTCAATTTTCATAGGGTGGAAAAATAGTTTTACCACACTGCCTTGAAAACGGTTTTTAAAACGGTTTCATTTGTTACCCTAAATATTTTTTCTCATAGTAGCAGTTTAATTTTCTTTTGAGACTTTTTTACAGCTGTTTCCGAAAAATAGCTGTTCAATCTTTTCTACCGAGTATAGGTTTATTTTTTGTGAAACTGTTTCAGCAGTTTCGTAATAACTATATTAAAATAACAGATTCATTTTTTTATCACCTCTACAATAAAAATACTTTTAAAATTGAACGTTGGTGTCAACTTCTTACAGCTGTGTCCTATCAGCACGTAAATTTCATATTTTTATATGAGTACTATGGTAATGGTGTACGGCGGAATTTGTGCAATTAATGCCCTGTATCACCTTCGCATGATGACGGTTGTCAACGAAGTTCGCTGCATCCCTTGTCTTATTTCTGCATTCTTTTGAAGTCTTACTACCACACACCCAGTATTTTTCTGAGTCACATATTCGCATCCATGGAGGAGAAAAGGTCCTATTCAGGCATTTTATATGCGATGTTTAGGTTATCATTCTGTTTTTGCTTAGCCATCGATACCTAGATCGTAAATTCTACTATCTAGTTTAAAAAAAAAAAAATTTTTTCTGTATTGAGTTATTTACATAATTTATACAGCATTGATAGGGAATAAAACACGTTCGTATTTAAGAATGCATTTATTTATAAAGATATGATATTTCATATAAAAATGCGCGCATATTACTACTGATTTTTTACAGTAGGATTTATAAAATTAATTAAGAAACTATTCATAGTGTATAATGTCCCTCGAACCATGGCGATTTTGATTCTTCTGAATATTTCTCGAATCGGCTGTAAAATCATTGAATATAATTAAAGTTAATAATTCATAAATTTCTATACGTTCAAATATATTGTAATTGTGATAGCAAATATTTTCAACATGGATGAAAAATCTTTTTGAGAAGGGAATATTAAATTCTAGGCTTATCAACTGTTAATCAACAGATAAATACGGTATTTTCACAAATTGAAAAAACTTTGAAAACTTATTGAAAATCAACATCGGATTTTTATGATTTTAAATATATAACCATCAATGTTTTATACCACTATGTAGCGTCACTGTCACTCATTGTTTGACAGTTCAAAGGTGTTCAGAATTATATTTTGAAAAAATCATTCTTTTATTTCTAGCAACTGGCGCCACTTTGATGTCACAAGTCATGACAGTCGAGTGCGCTTCTAACAAACATAACAAAGCGTACAAGCATAGCACGGCAACGTAATACGTACCGTTTGTCCCTTAGAGTACGAAACGTCTCGTTTTTGGATAATTTAAGTATTTTAAACAATTATAGAAAGTTTATCTGAGATATCACGGGAAAGTAATAATACTATTAGGTACCATCATAATTTTTCGCTTGTTTCAAAAAAATATTTTAAAAATACATTAAATCCCCCTATTAAATCAATATCGGTAAATCTGATGTTGAATGTACAATCTACAAAGTAACCACTCAAACCATATAAAAAAAGATAGTAAGCCATTCATATTTCCTTCTCAAAATCGTTTCTGCAGTTTTATATTAATTTATAATTAAAATTCTTCGCTTTTTTTACACTTGCACGTTCTTCTTGAGTTTTTTACGCAGGTTTTTTTAATTTTTTTATGTGTATGTTAGTTATTTGTATATTTTTCGTGATTTGTTTGTTTTATAACATTAAAAAATATTATCATTAGAGTTTCAGTAGGTACTAATATAAAATTTTAAGAATAAAAATTTCAATAAAACTTTCCATATCTCCATTGACATTTTAGTTATTGCATGTGGTTTTCATTTTACATCGAATAACCATTGTTTCACGATCGTTTGATTATTCTTAATATCAGAAATGCTCTGACGAATTAAATTTAAATAAGAAAAGTGTGTATTTTATTAAATGGAGTTTCCCAATCTGACAAATGTCAAATATGACACAATAATGTAACCCAATAAAATGTGGCTATTTTGTGTTTCGATGTAAACATTACACAATGTTTTTATAGATCAAAGGGTGTTGAAATTTCACATTTAAACGCTTTTTAAGTTATTTCAGCCATTTACATACAATAAAAACCATTATGTTTATAATTTATGTTGTTTTATAAAAACCACGTGCACCTTACTAAAATAACGATTTTGAAAAATCATGTCAAGACATTGCAATACTTTTTTTCTATCCCTGTTGTTATTTATAGCGACTAACTTAATATCATTTTTTTGTTTGTTTCATCTTAATAAAACGTTAAATATTTTTATTTTCTCTAATCTTAAACACAAGTACACCCTAAAGATATTATATCAAATTGACAGATCATCAAACATGGACGGAGAAGTGAATGTTACACAGGTGTAAAGTATTACTCAAATCATTTAATAACACTTCATAAGTACCTGAATTACTTTATTATCTTCGCAAAAAGTTGTTCATTATTGTTGAGATGTCTGTCAATTTAATATATTTTATTTTAATTGGATATTATTAGAAACATTTAAAATTATTCTTTCTTTTAAAAACTAGAATTAGTATTTTAAGATGACAACAAAAAGTGGGAAGATTACAAAGGAACTTTTTTTACATGTTATTAAACTATTGGAAAAACATTATTTTCTTTTAAGTCTCAATATTACTTACAGTTTGTCAATTTAAAAATAAGCCTCTATTTTTTTTTCATACTTTGGGCCCTTTAAATTTTTTTGAGTCATAGGTCATAGGTTATACACATAATTTATACATTTGTAAGTAAATATATTGTATCATGAACTAATATAATGCCTTCTAAAGATATTCAATTCATAAATATACGCGTGAATAAAATATCAGAATCTTTAGAAAATATATTTATTACATGTGGATTTATTTATATTTTAGACAATTATATTTTACCTAAGACTTTAGAAGGATAATTGTTTCATCTTTATCCTTTTAACCAGAACTGGCACCAAGAAGAGACGATATGAGGGAGATGAAGAAAGATGCAGAATCGGATCCTCCCCCTCCCTCTTCGGAGCTGTCTCCTGTACCAGCCTAAAAAATAAATATAAATAATTTTTAATATGCAAATTAAAAAATCTTATACAATTTAGGAAAAAATAAATTATCTTCCCAAAAAAATCATTTTTCAATCTGTATTTAATCTAATTTATTTTTCTTAATACCTCAACCCAAACGATTCAATGTTCCTACTATTTTATTGGATAATTATTTCAACTTTCCCACAAAAAAATAACAATCTTTCGAGGTTTTCTTAAAATGAATAGTGCATTTATTTATTTTATTTATTTATTTGTGGATGTTGCCAAGTACATTCTAGACCCCAAAATCTAGAATTTTAAGCGTATTATTTTTTATCAAGTGTACTTTCATATAAATTGTAATTTCAGTTTAATGATATAATTTCAAAATAAAATAAAAATAAAAACACTTCTTAAAAGATGAAAGATAAAAAGGAAACACTTTTAATACATATGACTATACTTAAAATCAAGATGACAAAAGAGACAAAAATATTCCTCAGCTCTTCCTTTTTGATATTTATTTATGGACTTAAGTTTTATTTATTAATTAAATTCATTTATAATTTTTTGATGAAAACGCATACAGCCTTATTAACATAAACGTATTGAATCTGTTCTATGAGGAAGTTTAGTGCAATGGGAAATTCGACATAAAAAATGTTTTTTACATGCGTTAAAAATTAGAGGATTTAATTATTGTATGGCGAAGTTTCTCGAAAATGCAAGAAAAAATTACTAAAAATTATTTTAATAAAAACCAACTACTTTGAACGACGTCACCAGTTCTCCGAAATCAACCAACGACAGATTGTTGTGATACGTTTCCGGTTACCAGGAAGCCAACTCACCAGTCAGGAGAACTCATCGTAGAGACTTAACAGGCGAAATAATTTCAAAATCATTATACTTTTTAAAAATATAACATACAAAATAAAAAACATTTAAAAAATAATAATTGGCTTATTTTAATAATCTTAACAAATACCATTGAATTCGCACGTTTTCCTCGTATTAAGATTTCAAAGTTGTGAAAAAGCAATGAAAACCCGTTATAAATTATCCATTATGAACGCCATAGCAAATCATTTAATGTACTTTGCAAAAGTTTGTTTTAGCTTTATCTCGTATTGGTTATAATTTAATGATAAATTTACAATGTGATAAAAAAAAAAACAATATTCTCTTGAGTTCATCCAAATGTTTGCAGCCAAAGATCGTATTTTCATCTACTTCATGGTGTAATACTTGAAAACACCGAGCTTTGACAAAAATAGAACTCCGCATAACGCAATATTGTAAATATTGTTCATGTCCTCTGAAATACCTGAAATATTTTTTGCAGAGATAAAATGTATGACATCAAAGATTTTATGTATAATTAAAAAGGTTTTTGAACTTTATATTTTTAAAACACACTTCTTAACCTTGGGAGGTCAAACGTTTTATGATATTTTTTATATTGCTCACGATCTCAGTAAAAAACAACTGAATTCTGATTTGTTTCATCACAGTTTTACTGTACTAAAAACAAGATGAATGACACGGAAATCGACACAAAATAAATAGAAAAAAAAGACAATTTATTACTTATGAAAATGAGTAATATTTTTTTGTATCACACAATATACGCAAATAAAAAGAGTTCATTGTTATAAAAACACAAAATCTATTCTCAAAAAAGAGTTTCAGGATTGGATTTTCCTTAAGAGGAGGGATTAAAATGAGACACTCCTTGATGGTTTTGCAAATATTTGAGTTAGTTTATTTCACTCTTATTTTTTCATGTATTCCAAATGTTTTTTCACTATATGTTATTTTATATGTTGATATGGTATACATTTTAAACTTCTGTTTTGGTTCTGTATAATACATACTATGCTATTAAAGTATTATGCACATATTCGTCCCAACTCAACACAGGATTTTGGTTCCATGGAGTTAGGATTTGTTTTTCAATAAATGTTACATAAATATATTTAGAATAAAATAAGTAAATAAAAATAAATAAACGTGTTTTTTCATATAAATAAAAATATTACACCAGAGTTGGAGATTATTTTAGAGAAAGGTACATAAAATTCCAGGCATTTACTGGATGTATAACCTCTCATTCACTGTTTTAAGTGGAAACTTTGCAAACCATGTAACATTTACCATTCTGTTCATATTTAAAAATCAATATTTCTTTAATTTTTTATTAAAAATAGAAATGATTGAGTTCTTATTATTTACTCTAATATTTTAATTTTTAGACCATTTCCTAAAAATAGTAAATAAATTGTGCTGGAAAAATAACAATTTAGTACATAGGATTTGAACCTCGGACCTTTGGCCCGTGAGTCCACAATTCTTCTATTTGTTGATTTACCGAAGTTTATGGGCCGAATTTTTTATTAAAGCGGCTTAGATTGTTTCACCTATATACTAGGCAACGCTTGAAAATATTGCTATTTTTTTTTTTATTTATTCTTGGACCAGTTGGCAAATTTTGGATGACAAAAGCTGGATTTGACTCCTATCTGTTCTAATATGTTAATCTTTAGAACTCCCTAAGGGGTGAAATCAAGTTTTTATCTGCAAAAATTTGGACGAACTTAAAATATTGTTGATTATACCAACTGGTCCGAAAAGAAGCATACAAAATAAAATATTTTCAGGCGTTCTTAGTTTGTAGTTGAAATAATTTGGTCAGATGAATTTTACTTGCGTCAATAAAGATTTCGACTCATTAACTTCACAAAAATTAACAGATGGAAGAATTGAAGAAATGTTGAGTTTTACAGTGTTGAATGTTACAATGTGCAAAGTAGCCACCTTAACCAGCCAACGACAGGTCATAAGCCCTCTAAATGCCAAGACTTTATTTTTAAGTTGAATTTAATTTGTTGCCTACTGGTCTTAGAAATGGCACTATCAAAGAGACAAGGCAAAATAAGAGTTTAGTTTTAAGATCAGGGCCCGTCTTACAATGAGAAGTAAACATTCATCTTCAATTCTATCTACTAAGTAAAATTATGGTTTCTGTGTGAAAAATAGGGTACTTTACAACAAACAAATTACATATTCAATTACAGGTTACCAACGATATGTTTCTTATTAATTTTTATTGAATATTCTTGTCTTTATTCTTTTTTCTCGGTCCTTATAAATTATCATGCAGTATTTAGTATTAGATATATATTGTGATAATGTTTTCTTTTAAGGAACTTCACCGACAAGCCATATAAATTAACTTGATAAGTCTTTTTATTACAATAGTCATGAACTTGTTTCCTTTATAGTTTAAAAATATGTTTAAATTAAATTTATTTTTTTTAAATTGCCATCCCTAAAATATTCTACATCAATGTTGTAATATGCTAATAAAATTATTGATTGAATAGTTGATTGGTTATAGTAAAAACATGAATTCTGCCAGTAATGCATGCTGCACATAATTAACAATTTACCAACAACGTTATTTCACCTCCAATCACTCAGGTATATTATTATTTACTATAATAAATTATGAAATACTTCATTATCCATACAAGCGTTGCAGGCAATGCCCTCAATACCATGTTAATAGGTTCTGGCTACCATTACAAATTTATTGATCAGCCCAAAAAAACGGGAAAATCTTGATTAATAAGTAAACAATTAAACATACACAAATTTTTACTGTATTGACGTTCTTTAAACATCTAGAAGCACAGTTCAAAAAGTTTTGAGTCAAACAATTATTGCAATAAATTAGAAAAACATTAAAGTTCCTTATTACGCTCAATTAAAATCATCGTCAAAGACTATTTGCACTGAATGGTGCATAAGGCACTGCTTTAGTATACCACATTCAGTGTATCTAATAACTAGATAATCTGTAACATGAAAGCAAGGTGATCAATCTTATATTTCAGATTCCAACCACGAGCAATTGAATATAGCCGTGTAAAACATTCTGACCAAATTCAAAAAATACTTGAAAATGGACATGACAAAAATCGGAATAATCGGAGCGCGTCTGTGAAAAAAATGAACATAGAGGATACGAGGTCTGTATGCAAAGAAGAGTGATATGGTGTTTTTTCCTCTTCTACGTAAAACGCCGAGATGGTTTGTTTATTATTAATCACATTAAAAACCTTAGAGAAATAATATGACACTGGATAATAGAGTCGCCTGTACTGACAAATACCATTCTGTGACTTTTAACCACGAATTTAGCCACAGTTTACAGCCAAAACGTAGGGCTGTTGGTACTCAGATTGAGAATTGCAAACCGAAACCGTCCGTAAAACTTTTGTTGTTAAACTAAAAACCAAATGTTTGATCTTTGCAATAAAGCTAAAGGGCTTCTCTAGCGAATCATTACTCCCAATCAAATAAAATATTGATTAAAAACGTAACAGGCCAATTTAAAAAAAATAAAACCCATATATTGAATGAATTCAGTTTTTCACAATTTTTAAAAAGTTTGATAGCAAATGCGTTTAATTAACTTAAGAGTTGAAATGAATTGTAAGCCAAAAATATATGAATGCATTTAAATTATAAAAGTTTGCAGTTATGACATTATCTTTTGAACACAATAGTATTTGAATAATGTCTTCAAATATAAAATTATTGCGTCGATATCACTTAAAAGATACAGACAGTTTTGAGTGACATCAAGTTGAAAAATTGAGGTCAATATTGACACGTTTTGTAAATTCTGACAGTCTTTAATGTATTCAGACTGTCCTTTGACATTAAAATTATTTATCATTATTAGCAATACGGGAAACAAAATAATAAATACCTATTTATAATTAATGTTGTCATTGACAATATGTAAAGTATCTCCAAATGTTTTAAGACTAATGCCTAACCCTTTCAGAATATCATCTAAAGAGAAAAATATCTCAACGGAGAAAAACTAAGTATTTTTTTGACAGATACCTTGAATGAGATGAAAGAATTCTTGGGAAATGTAAAAAATTAAGGCATTTACAGGGCTTATGATCTGCTATTGGCTGTTTCAAGTGATCACTTTCCACACTGTGTAACATTCACCATTCTGGTTAAAGATTACCACTTTTACAGTTTTCAGAATTGTATATTTAGTCAAAGCGGGTGTCCTTTCACACTACAAAAACTTACCTTACTACTTGAAAAATTACACTGAAGACAAATTTAAAATCAACCTTAAAAAGCACATGATGACCGCACTAACCTAACCCGATGAGACATAACATAACTGGACCTTATATTTTATTTATTTATTTATATACATCAGTTCATTGTACATTATTTGAGAAATAAGTCCCAACTCCATGGGACTAACAAATAAAGGATCAGAAACATAAAAAAATAATTTTAAAAAAACATATTTTATATGGCACATCAATACGGTAAACTTTAAACTCGAGTATGCGGAAAGTCATCAAGGAGTTTTCCACTTAAATCCCTCTCACTAAAGAAAATTCAGCCCTTATCTACTTTCTTGAAAATATTTTTTGTCCTTGAAAGCTTAATACGCTCTTCCAAAATATTGAAGATTTATTTCTTTCATAATCCTAACGAATTTTAAATAAATAAAAAAACATGTGTAGATCACATGAATAAAGAATTATCATCCGCACCTGATGGTGCATAGCGCACTGAACTGGTACACCAAATTCAGCGTAGCTCGATTATCTACCATATGAAGGTAAGATTATTAGTCTTACGCTTCCAGGGACAGAAAAACTTTGCAGTTGAAAATCAAAATTTTCCAAAATATTTCATGTCAACTTTACCAGGAATCGCATTTAATATTGCTAAATAAAAAAACTTTACCAAAAGTCGACAGATGTTACCAATGAAATGTCGCAAATAACAATAATTGTAAAATAATGTGATAAAACTCCTGCTTTAACTATTATAGAACTTCCGAAAATTAGATGACGATGTGGAAATCACCAACATTGGGCAGAAATGTAAATGTTACACAGTGTGTAAAGTGATAACACGGGTTTCTTAAATCAGCATCTTGATAGTTATACTATTTATACAAAAAAATGACCCAGAGCGGCTTAGTTTAGATTATTTTATTTATTTTTTATTTTATTTATTTATTTTATTTTATTTTATTTTATTTTATTTTATTTTATTTTATTTTATTTTATTTTATTTTATTTTATTTTATTTTATTTTATTTTATTTTATTTTATTTTATTTTATTTTATTTTATTTTATTTTATTTTATTTTATTTTATTTTATTTTATTTTATTTTATTTTATTTGGGAAATCAACACTTCTACATACATATTTTTAGTAAACAAACAGATATAGTGTATAAACTCAGAACTAATAACAGATTTCCACATAGTATACAAAGTTAGTAAAGAAAATATATTACATATCAAATAAATGCATACAATTTATACATATAAAAATGTTATTTTTATATACTCAATAATATAAAAAAAAATATATATATTTTAAGAACATTAAGTTACTGTAAATTGGGCGGGATAAGGACAAAAATGCTTGAAGAGAGGATGAGGAGGGGAGGGGAGATGTACATATTTATTATTATAATGTCTACTAAGTTACATAATACATTTTGAGTGTAAATTTTAAATCTGACAAAGTGATGTTTGTGTAATCTATATTTTGAAATTTTGTATTGTACATTTTGTATTGGATGTTTTACTTATTGGTACATGAAACAGGTGGTACCGCCTACAAATCCTGGCTGACACATGTATTGTTATTAAACCAAGCAGCACTGTACAGTCAACCATTCCTGTCATAATTTTGTAAAGCAGTAGTTGGTCCGCACACACTCTGCGGTATTGTAGAGAAATGATTCCATGGAAGGTGGAGGCAGTGAGAGTAGATACATAAGAAATACCGGTTTTGTATTTAAGGTACTTTATAAATTTGTTTTGAATATTTTCTATTCTACTTATATATTTGGCATACTGGGGATTCCATATCTGAGAGGCGTATTCCAAATGGCTTATGATTTTAACTGAATAATTTTTGCAATCGTTTGAGTCGTAATTCTATATATGTATTTTATAATGAATACTTAAATGTGTTTATTGAACCACATCATCAAACAAAGTACTAATTACAAAACTTAATACTGATGCTGAAAGTTCTATCAAATCATTAAATTAATGGGAAAATACAAACTCAGGTGTATAATTACTTTGTAAGCTTTTTATTATTATGTATTTACGTGTATACTTTATGAGATCTTAATTTTTTTTCGATTTAAAAGAATTTTGTTGCTTGTTGTATTTAATCACCATATATTTAGTACCTTTAAAACACAAATCTTTTTTTTTCAACATTTTTTATCTTGAATGTACGCATTGTTTAAGTGTTTATAATCTTTACTATGTCTAAGCTTGTTCTTTATATTAAACTGATGTGTTATAGTACTTAACGTTTGTAACATAATGCTGTTTTTTTTTATTTTTAAATTATAGTGTGGTGTTTATATTCTATAATTAAAGATAATTTATTTCGCAAGGTAGAAGGCGCTCAGTGTCGTGAATATTAATAAATAAATAGCATTTTCGAAATGACGGATAATCCTACAAACAAGTCAATAAAATATTTATGTTCGTTTAAAATACGTCTTTTAGAAATATTTTTTACTGCATATTATAAAGCATACTTTGTTGTTTGATGAGAATATTTTTTTTGTTTGATGAGATGAAAAAGGCAAAAAAAAGCAAAGAAGAAAGTTATTTTGTTATTTTTTTCGAAAGCGTAACAATTATTTAAAATTGAACTTTTTGATCATGTCTGAACGCTTAATTCGAAGCTGAGACCAGACAGCACTGTCCAGTCTTCGTATGTGACAATACTGTCTTGTCCCAGCTTCGGACCGATTGTTCCAGTGTGAACAGTAATTTTAACAATAAAATAGTGGATCAAGACATTGTTTAAGAGATAGTTCATCGTAACACATCCACCACCGCACGCGGCCGTATTATCTGCAGGTGAACGCGCGCGGACAGAACAGTAGCCATCCATTTCCTAATCGACCAATTTTTTGTTTTTATTATTCAGTTAGTTCTCTATCTTGTGTGCGGACCAACTACTGCTTTACAAAATTATGACAGGAATGGTTGACTGTATAGAGCTGCTTGGTTTAATAACAATACATGTGCCAGACAGGATTTTTAGACGGTACCAACTGTTTCATGTACCAATAAGTAAAACATCGTATGTTAAAAATGCTTTTTTTCGTAGGACTTTTTCAATGTACAATACAAAATTTAAAAATATAGATTACACAAACATCATTCTGTCAGATTTAAAATTTACACTAAAAATGTATTATGTAATTAAGTAACCCAAGTATCAAAAGATGTAATTCTGTATTTATCAAGTAGCATTACGTGTCCAAAAACAATTTAAGCCGCTGTCATTTAAATCTTAAGAAAATAACAAACGTCGTTGTTCTATGATAAAGACGATATATATATTATGTTTTCGAGAGCAAGTGTATAAACCTTATGTAATCTTACCTTATTGTTTTTTTTTACCCAACAGATACTTTTCACAAATTACATGAGTAATAATATGTTTAAATTAGTCATTTTAATTATTAGTATATAAAATATCAATGATTAGTTTTGTGTTAGAATAAAAAGCAATAATCGTTAGTATACACATTTATTATTGTTTTAATGTTTACCGCACTGCTTCCTCCGAGTACTGTAGCCACCAAATTTCCGAAAAATTCTCCATTATTCATCTGGAATTTACAATAAACATATAATTCATGATTATTTCATTTAAAAACAAAACATTTAATAAACTCTCGCCATTTATAATTTGTTCCTAAAAACATATTAACAAAGAAAGTTTGATTAAATTTTTATCCAAACAACATTTTTTATTCGTTTCGTGATAAGATTGTCCAAATTAAAAATATTGTTTTAAAAACTTTAAATGTTACACACCAACTTTTTTTTTGAGATAGACTGTTTAAACTAAATACCAAGGTTTTACTATTTTTTTATGTATATTAATAAAACAAAATCATAAACATACTTTTATTAATATTTAAAACATTTACTTTGTGGTTAAATATTATGCATTTTTTTTTTTAATATTTGTATATAACCACTTTACGACTTTTCTATGTCTACCAGTTTCAAGACGTACCCGTTTCATAGATATTATTTTAGTACACTGTATATAACTTAAAAATTCTACTAATATTCAGTGATATAATTACCTCTGAGCAAATTTTTTTTTCGCATTATAAACAATAATAAAAATAATGTGACCTCACTTGGGTAACCCGTGCCAAAGACACTTAACAATATTTATGTAAAAAAAAAATACACGTGAGAATATATGTAAAAAGAAGACTTAATAAACTGACTTGACTTGACTTAAATCATGTAAATGAATGCCTCGACACGGGTTGTGCACAGTGAGGTATTCATATTTTAAAAAAAGTTTTATGTAAAACGTGAAATAATACATAAATAAATATACGGAGAGAAATTACAAAATGTTAAGACTTTTTTTGACACTGCGTAGTTATGTTTATTTTTAATTTCTGTATGTCTTTATTATTTATATTATAAAATGCAAAATCAACAACAAAAAGATAACATAAAATATACGTTTGTAGAGCAGGTGATTCAATATTGGTTTGGGCGAATGAGACAATCCATTGTATTGTATGTATATTTAAATATTAAATAAAACGTTAGTGTGATATTTGCTGTTTTTATAAAATATAGAGACCTTTGTGGTGTTTAGTGCAAACCATGAAGAAATTAATGTGAATGGTTAAAATAAAAACACTGGTTTTACAGAAATTTGCATAGTAGTGAACTTTTTATATTCATATTTGTCAAAATATTCAGTAAACACTGCTAAAAACATTAAATATAACAGATTATCCAGAACACCTTTTGAACTGTCAAACGATGAGTGATAGTGGCGTTAGGTAGTGGTAGAAATGCTAATTAAAGAATACGAGGATTTTCTGTTCATTATAACAAATTGCAAATTGACAAATGCAGTTTTCACAAAAACTTCAAGAATTAATATGTGTTCCATAGGATACATTGACCGGAAAAGGGTTAATATTGTATCTTTATATAAATAAATAACTTTAAGAAGTCAAAGGTATGAATCGAATCTAACCCTGGAGTGATTTTATTAAAAATTTTGTTTTATTCCCCTCTAATAAACGTTTATCTGGCTCTAATAAGATATTGATATATGGATTAGCTAGTAATTATAAATGTTTATTACCGCTCCACCTCCTGTAATTGCTCCCAGGGCCGTGGTTATGTAGGTTCCAATCTTAGTTCCAATATTCTGCATTCCGTCCCCCTTAATTAAATAAAATATATAATTGTGGTGACGATAGAAAATTATCAAAATTCTAGTGACGATAGAAAATTATGAAAATTGTAATGACGATAAAAAAATATTGTCCATGCGCGCCGTACCTAATAAACCTATAAAAGGGTGAGCAACGCGTCACTCGTGCTTCTCTGCCTTGATCCACATTCCAGTTTACAACTTTTAGCACCTCTACTTTGTTTGTTATTGTAAACCCACCGAATTCTTAATGTGTGAAATGAATTTTATTTATAATTAATTTTAATTATCATTGTCGAGGAAAACCTCGGGATTTAAAACATTAATTACAGTAATTTAACTTTAGGTTTTGTTTATTTATGTTATTGTTTCAACTTTTTAAATATTATGAAACTCGCATATAATCTAAGGTTAGACCACTATAAGATATTATAATTATTTATTTATTTATGTAATGTAAAAAATGAAGATGACCGGTAAAGACATAGCTTTACCAAATCCAACAAAAATCTGATAATGGACATTTACTTACTACATAACCAGTCTTGAAGATGCCTGCTTAGGCGAAAGCGCTCGTTGGTCAAAATAATGAAAAGTAAAACTAAACCAAGAATTGATAAGTTTATTTATAATTTTATTATAATCAATAACTATGGAGTTTTATCAAGAAATATCAACAAAAAACACCAATATTATTACATAATAGGTTAATATTTAAAAATAAAATCTAATGATTTTTTTTCATTTTCAATCAACAATAACTCAAAAATTTTTTTTTCAATAATTAATATTTTAAGATGTCTTGCCTTTATTTCATTTATTTTCCACACATAATGTTGCATACGGCACTGCATTGGTACTCCAAGCCTAGCGTATCTTGATCATTTTTGTTACATAAAGTAAAGATGATCAGTCTTACGCTTTACGTGCCATGGCAGAACTGTGAAATATTCTTGTGTAAACTAACCTTTATTCTATTGAGGATTTTGGGATTTGAACAGTTATTAATAATACTTAAATATAATTACTCACGGCTAAGATTCCAGCCAAAAGTGAAACAGCGGCCTCGACTACCGCATTCAGATCAAATCCTTCACCCTAAAAATTAAATATTTTAACAGTTTTATTTTATTTTGAATTACAAATATAATATGTACATATGAGGATACTTATGTACATATTATGTTTAAAGAATACTTATAAAGTGAGGTTAAAAATAATTTAATTTACGAACAAAATAATCAATCAATATTATTCAAGTCGTTATTTATGTACGAAAAATTCGATAATTCAGATTTTTAAAAAAAAATCTCATTAAAAATAATGATACATAAAATATTTGAAAGCTTGTAATAATTGTTTTATTGGTACTATTGGAATTTTCAAGTACATAATTTATTTTTTAGTATAATAATTGTATTTTCAATACAAATTTGGTACCAATGCTTTAATTTATGTTTTTAAATAAATTATTTAACTTTTTCGTTAAACTTATGGATTGGTAAAGAGCCTGTGGCAACACTATATACGAGCGATATACGTCACACGCGACGTCGCGCGCCAGGTCCGAGCGACGGACAGGACGAGAAGCGTTTTGGTTGTGTTCGGTGACACACGTTTTTTAGACAAAAACTTGATTTAATTTTAATTGTTACAATTTCATACTTTTTCTTAACTGCTTTATTTTACGTTTTACAAATTAGATTCCTTGAGTTATTTTTAAGTATTTCCATTCTCTATTATATTAAGTTAAGTTAGGTTTATATATTGTATCTTTTGTATTAATAAAATATATTAAAACTGAAAGTACAATCATTTACTCTTTCTGTGCATTACACATACCATGTTAGTCTGAAGATTTATCCAAAACGAGTGTGAAGTAAAAAACGTTCTTACGAGACGATTTTTATTTATGTAAAACCTACTAGGCAGTCGACATAACAAGACGTTTGGTAGGTAACAACAACCACCATAAGCCCAAATTCAAGCCACAAAGCTATCCCCTATTCTTAAATGAATCCCGTGTGCGCAGAGGCTGGGAACATTTATGGTATCACAACGTTGAGGGAGACACAAGGATGGGGTGACTTAATAGAGGCGTATAAAATAGTCTGCAGTCAACTTGGAAAACATTTTCAAAATGAAACAGGATGCTCGAAATCGAGGAAAGTCTCAAGTTTGAGAGAACTAGATTCAAACTAAGCCCACGGAAGCATTTCCTTACTAAAAGGGTTGTTAATAGTTTTAATATTCTACCACAAAAGCTGCTTTCAACATGTATGTAGTCTTTACAACTTTAAAAATGGACTAGACTTGTTTTCGATAAGTAAAACATCGCCAAAAGCTAACTTTCATTGACAAATCATATCAGCTTTGAACTTCAAATTTGCATTTTTTTAAAAGTAATTGCCAATATAGACGGTTATCTTAACTATATTATTACTCGAGCTTAGTATTGTGCACATATATATGTATTAGATTTTATGAAGTTTTTTTTGACGGATATCACAGGAACGTTTTTACTAAATATTAAACCAATATTAAACGTCGCAATGGCAATTTTGCTTTCAATTCTTATATTTTCCAATGTAAAAAATAAATAAAAAGCATTTTACTTATAGTCAATTACTTACCCCACTAAGGTTTCCAACAATAGACCCAACAACTGTCAAAAGCGACCCTAAATCTGATTGACCTCCTTCCTATAAGAAGAAAATAACGAATTTCATCAAAAATATTAATATCAACATAGTTATATCAGAAAACATATACATTCTTGTAATATCATACGATTATACACGTAGTATAGTTTATTATTACAATCAGTTTTTTATTTCCACGATTTATTTACTAGACACTATTTATATCAATCAAGTAGCATTGTCAATGCATATTACTATTCTTAGGAACTTTGTTGATAAAAGAATATCTATGTCTTGGCCTAGCTCTTACAGGGCTTATGACCTGCACAATTTAAATTTATGATAAACACAAATAAAATGTATCCTATTACTGTGAAACAAACAATTAAGTCTTCTTGGTTTATGTTGAATACACATATTTTAAAGCAACCTTTTTTACTGTTTATTCATTTATAAATAAATAAGGTTGTATTTTTTGTTCTCCTGTTTGACAGTAATGGTAGAATTTAGTTTCTTACGAGGAAATAATATTGCACATTAAAATAAACAAAAAAATAAAAGCAAGTAAAAAAAATTACCCCACTTAGTCCAGCAAATAGTCCCAAAATTCCTCCTCCCATTCCATCACCACCCCCTGGAGGCTCTTCTTCAGAGTTTTGGGACTCATTCAACTCCTGACTATTCAGTTCCTCGCTGGACTTGATAGCTTGACTTTTATTTTCTTCACTGGAGCTGGCTTGTTTCTGCCTCTTCAGCTGGGCAATTTTAGAAGCATTTATGCCTCTCTGTATGTCTTGAATCAACTGCCACGGGTACATAAAATAATAAATAAATGTAAGTAAGATATTTAATTTGAATGGTTTAAAATAAAGAATGTTAATGAAAAATTTATGTTTCGATTAAATGTTAGCAGTTATTCAATTTGAAATTGTCAGTTTACTGAGGCTGAGTAATCATCTAAAATTGTCTCGGTACTGATCACAATAAACTTTTTAGTAATGAAGCTTTATCCACAGTTTTTTTTTCAAACTCAACAAAAAGACACACGCAATTCAAAATGCAAGTAGTAAACGCTGTATTTATTTATATTATGAAAAATTATAATTCATATTTATTCAATATGACACTATACGTATATTATCGATTTAAATAATGTTTTACTTGTAATTTCAGACTTCATAATTAAATATATTTTATGAAATTTTTACTAATAAAGGTGAACAAAGTAATAAAATGTCTGTTACTTACCTTGGGAATCGATTTATTCATATCGAATCCTTCCAATTATGTTATTGTTAACACAGCCGAAACAAGTCTTCTATGTTTCGTGAAATATAAAACGAGAAAAAATCACCAATAAATTCAGCAACATCGCGTTGAAGGAGTAGTTAACTGTCAAAATTGATTCAGATAAATGATTACTGCTTTTTAACTCTGATGTTAAATGTAGATGATTTCCCAAAAAAGAAGGCTCTGCATCATGACAGGTTAGTTTATACGCCCCGGATTGTCTCATTTTCATGTTGTTATTCTCGTATTTTTACGAAAATTTCCCATGCTGTTGTTCGTAGTATGTTTTTCTTATGTCGCGGCGCTGAGTATTCAAAAAAAATCTGGTTGCTTAAATTATGAAGGTACTAGTGACAATGAAGAAGACTTTTTATGATTTCCGGAGATAGCATCGAAACATTATAAACTAGTAAACTACGTATTTAATTATTATGTTACAACAGAGATGCAGAACATTTAAGAGAAGGTAATATAAAAGTCTAGGCATCTACAGGGCTTATGACCTGTCAATAGCTGGGTAAGTGATCACTTTACACACTGTGTAACATTCACTATTTTGCCCATATTTGAACATCTATATTCCTTCAATTCTTTTATCTGTTGATGACAAAAACTAGATGTTAAGAATGATTTACGTGTATTTGTATATGTACCTTGCTTGATATAATGAAATGGATTTAACTAGCGTTAAAAGAATTCATAAATAAATATAAACAATTTGATTTTATCCCTCATTTATTGATTGCCCGTGTAAGGGTTTTCATTACTTATAATTTATCTTTATGAAGAAATTAAAAAAAAATGAACTTCAAAGCAAAATAAAAACAAAAGCAACAAGTCATTACACGATCTCTGCCAAATGCAAACTAGCATCCATATTGAAATATTTCACCACTGTGATTGGCCACATCTGATGTTGCTAGTTTTGAAATAAAACATGGCATAGATGTTGTTTATTTTCATATAAAGTTCTATTTCAATTGCAACTAGAATTACAATAGTAAAATGTTGGATCTTTACACTTTCGAAATAAACAACGTATGTAATCGTAATATTTTCATGGTTTTGCATAAAACCTTTTTTACCGGAAATGGATATTTCCGATTTTGATATCTGCTATATAATATACTCCACCCTACTAACTTTTCTACAGGTTTCCTAATGGTGGCCACAGGGCAATGCAAAAACCGAATAGAAACAAAACAATGAAAATGTGTACCATAAAAAGCAAAAAGGGAAGTTCGTACACCGAAGCTCAATATATGGTACGTACTCGCTTGTTGTTAATATAAAAGTATGCTTGATATTATTTTTTTTATATTTGAAACACTAAATTTGTGATTTTTCATTATAATAAAATAAATAAAACAACTTTGTTTTCAAACAATTTTTTTTTCATCCACCGGATTCAAAACCAAACGAGCTTTTTTCTCAGGATATACTTAACAAAATATACTTACTTGGTATACTTAATTAAGTGTACCTTAAGAAAAAAACTTGTTTAGCTTTGAAATCGGTCGGAGAAAATAAAATAGTGGTTAAAAACAACGCTGTTTTAACAATGTTTTGAGTATGTCCGAATGCTTGCAAACTGGCTAGATTTCTTCTCAAGAAAATTATATATAATTTGTTGCAACAGAGAGCGAAAACATTTTTGACAAGGGAATATGGAAGTTTAGGGATTTACGGGGCTAATGACCTGACATTGGCGGGTTTTATTGGCCACTTCATACACTGTGTAACATTCACCATTCTGCCTATATTTTAACATCCACAAAAGCATTTAGACACACTCAAAACATTATTGAATAAACCACCTGGTAAAAAAAGAAGTATAAAAATTGGAAAGTTGTTTTCAGGCTTTGCCTAGTAGGTGAATTGGTTCAGCCGAATGAATCTAACCCACTTGATAAAGGTTTCAGCTCTTTTACTTCACGAAAGTCAACAAATGGAAGAGTTGAGGAAATGTGGATGTTCAAACATAGGCAGAATGGTGAATGTTACAGTATGTGTGTGTGTGTGTGAAGTGGCCACTTAAACCAGCCAATGACAGGTCATAAGCCCTGTAAATCCCTAGACTTTTATATTCCCTTCTCAAAAATGTTTTCTCCCTCTGTTGTAAAAAAATTAGAGCTGTTTTAATTATTTTAGTATCCTTTTTTAAATTATGATGTGAATACCAGCTTCTCCTGAAGAGTTTTAAGTGGTTTTCTCTCCGCATGAGAAAATGCTAAGAAGTTTCTGATTGGCCCACTACAGAATATCCTTCCTGATCCCAAAAGCTTAGCTAAAATTTAAAGTAATTTCTGCAGAAAAATCATTTTTTTCAATTTTAATATTAACCCTGTATATTATAAGCAAGGCAAAAAATAATGTAATTTTAATATTTAATAAAAATAATTATTTTAAAATTCATAAACATAAAGTTCCTTTGTATTGAGATTACGTGAAAAGGGTTAAGGATTAACAACGCGAAACGAAAATTATTACAAAATGCAGAAATATGTTAGTAGCACACGCACAATGAATGATATTATTAGTAGTTTCACATAAAATTAGTCGGTTAGTACATCTCTATTACAACATTAACATTTCCAAAAAGCAATGAATCGGAAAACGAAGGTACTATCAGTTATTGGTTATTGGTTGTTATTATTCATGAGTGGTTATGGTTTACTGGTTAAGGTTGGGTAATGTTAAGAAGGGAGTAATTGAACACGCAACCTTACGCCGAGACATTCGGAAAATGGCGAAAATGGTATTTTCACGTTTTCTTTACTATTGTTTTATCCGGTTTACCGCTTTTCACAGTACACAGTAAGACAAAAACT
Source organism: Micrasema longulum (assembly GCF_059751315.1). NCBI lineage: Eukaryota > Metazoa > Arthropoda > Insecta > Trichoptera > Brachycentridae > Micrasema > Micrasema longulum. The sequence continues at coordinate 88,506 of NW_028278173.1, read as the reverse complement.
AAATATGCCAAAATTAATAGGTTTTTACGAGTAATGTAAATAAACAAATTACATTAAATAAACTGAATACAAATGGAGAAGTCAAAATTAAATTAAAGATTAGATATAATATACAATTGTATATTTAAGATAAAAATCGGGTTAAAAATCTCATTTTTGAATCACTCTTATTAAAAATGTATAAAAATATTCCCAAATTTATTAGAAATTATTTTTATTAACCAAAAAATTACTAAGTTTACGAATTTTTTTCCGTGTGACGTCTGATAAATTTTCTTGAATGATTTCAAACACGCATATTTTAAATTACATGAAAATAAGACTTTCACGCACTACAAAATGTAATGGCTAAATCACTTGACTCATTCACAGAAGGTTCTGGGTTCGATTCCCGGTAAGAACACACGAAAAAAAGTGGTTTTTATATTCTGTGCCATAATTTACCACTGTGATTTTCCTGGCCTATCGAGGGCAAAAAAAATTGTACGTATTACATTACCGCGCCAGACTTGTAAGGAATGTTTGTTAGATGCGCAATCGGCGAGCATGACGTGCGACGTCAAAATGACGTGACGCCGACTGCGAGCCATTTTGTATCTGCTCTTTTTTAATCCCGAAAATTGTTAATGAAAATTTTTATTTAATGTATTACGTATTAACATAGGCTATGTCCGTTTTTTTTTAAATTGGCGATAAAAGTAAAACAAAAAGTAAAAATTGTACGTCATTCGAAAGAAAATTTTCTCTTCTACGACATGTTTTGTTTTGTTTAACGCTACAAATATTATTTTACTTTATAACGAAACCTTTAAATTGGAATTTCAAGAAGACGAAAATGAGTATTTTCAACACTTTTCGCGTTCAATCGAGGTAATAAAGCTGTCAATGATTCTCGCGATATTGGTGCAGCGTAAGGTGAAAATGCTTTGAATTATTTACTTAATTTGAAAAAAAATTAAAGAGAATACATTAATGGCTCATTTTTTCGTGTAATCTAGTGGCTCATTTTTTGTGTCCTCTTGTTGGAAGAAAAACGGTGACATATTATGTTTACATTTAATGTTTTTGAAGTTGCCCTATTCGACGCATTCAAAATAACATTACGGAACAATCTTTGCTTTTTTGGTACATTTTTCCTAGGTACAATTTTTTTTTACAAAAAATGTTTTATTAGGTTCGTACGAAAATTAGCGTGTCTCCCCTCTTAAAGAAGAAAAAATAATGAATACACAGTAATGAAGAAATATCAATAGGTAGGTAATGTGATTGTGTTAAATATGATTATGAAATAATTGATTTCCTCGCTTGCACTACCTGTTCCGCTTGTCTCCGTGTCCTCTTCTTGCCTTCAGCCACCATCTTACCCAGAATTTTATGAAAACAACGTCAATTTTTCACCAAACTCACAACGCAAAACACAAAAAATCGTTGCCTTTCAAGCAAGGAATTAAAATATAATAACTGTTGTTTTGAAAAATTAAAACAAATCAGTTTCCATAATAATAGCAAAGTCTTAATCTTTTGCTTCTTGACGGTAAAAATTTGTCCGGGAGTAAAATAACTCGTATATCTCTCATATGAGAATGCATTTGATGTGACTAATCACTGTCGGTACATATTTCAACATTTATGAGTAGTTTCGGTCATTTTTAAGTAACTACAGTAGACCTGCAATAATCCGAATCAATTGGAAGCGGACCACATTTAGATAATAAAAAATTCGGATAGTAGTTTTTTTTCTTTTCCGAAAAAAGGGTATATTTTAATTCCTTACTGTATGTTTTCAGAAAATGAGAAAAAAAAAATTTAAACTAAAAGGCCACCGTGCCTGGACTTAAAATATCTTAGTCAGCCGTTACTTGTGTTAAAGGGTGAACCACGAAGCTTCTGAGCTTAGATCTTAGCTTATTCACAAATAATCGGACCCGAAATTGGGTTTCCCATAGAACGTTGCTGCAAAAACCACCACAGAATCATTATTTTGCGAATTGTATTTTTTTCTGAAATTCTTAAAGCGATTTGGATAGTCTCAGATAGAGTTTGGATAATTGGAGTTCTACTGTAGTTCCAAAAAATGACTCCTGGGGATCAGTTTTGCGTAGAGCTGTCACCCCTTTGGTTGTGTAAAATTACTACTACTTTACAAACCTCAATATATTTTTTTTATGATAGCAACTAAGTTATTAAAATAAATATCTTTTTATGGTTTGATTTGATTACGCGTTTTTCATTTTTATTTTATAAATCGTAATGGTTATATAAAAACAAATTGTAATATACCCTGCCGGAACAAATTTGTACCAATTTTTAAAAAAAGAGTTTTTGTAGTTTTTAAAAAAAACAAAAAAAATATGTAATAGTTTTCAAATTATAAATAATATAATTCAAAATGAAAAATTCTAATAAATCTATGTTCAGGGAACAAAGGGTCAATTTACCGTATTTTATGTTGGGAGCATGCTTGAGATATTTGATGTGTGAACGTTTCCCAAGTCAATAATCAATAATTATTTATGTATATAAATGTATACCAATTTTTAAATACTAATCATGTAGGAAATTAATAATAGCTTACCAGGTAAGAAAACTTAAAACTTCTCTAGTGAAGTTTTAGTATTTCAATGAAGTTATTTTATATTCCGTAATACAAAACGGTTTATTGCTACACATGTTATTATTTGTTTAATAATTAACGTATTTATTTATTATTGTACATAATATTATTTGTTTAATAATTTACGTATTTATATCGATAAAAATGAAAGAAAATCGTTTTTATATATGATTGTAATTCTACTTCAGGGATATTATTTTTTGTAATGTAATACGGTTGTATCGTTTATCTCTCAATATTTTTTAACCAATCTTCGTGTATCAATAAATTTGAGAGTTTGTGTTTATGTTAAAACCATTAATTTTCCTAAAATATTAAACAATGATAAATCTGAATATCAAACTATTTTTTTTTATATTAATAATACATAATAGCGAAAAATATCGTGAATCCGGTTTTATTTGCATTTCATTCAATTCATTTTGAAATTTTATCAGATACTTATAATTATCAGTACCATGCGATACCTTTATCAATAGCGTCATAAATTTAAGTATTTTTAATTGTTTAAATAACATAAGTTATTAATTTTACTATGACAGTCAGATGGCGTTGCATGTCTGAATACCATGCTGTTTTATGAGAAATTAAAAGATACAAATTATGTTTAAACACAATAACTTACCGGTTTACTTGATGACCCCAGCATTTTGGAAATAAATCCTCCGATACCGCCCATGCCAGACCCTCCCTTTATCTGTAATTACAAAACCAATTTTTAAATTATTTTATTGCTGTAAACACAATTTCAACAAAAAAATTAGTGTCCTTTTATTCTAGCATTCTAGAATGCATTCTAGAACTTACCATGCTCCCACTTGAGCTGGATAGAATAGAGCCAATGAATCCTGGAGACCCGCTCCCAATTGGAGGGTAGGTGTGAGGAAGATCAGGTTCCTTGTGAGACCCTCGCCCAGAATCCATCTCCTGAGGATCCAAAAGCTCAACATCTTTCCGTCCTCCTCCTCCGATCATCACGACATCATCATATTCTGATGAATCTAATATTCGGATTTGTTGTCTATTCTGTCGAGATGCTCTTGGTCTCTAAAATAAAGATTTGACCAACTGTTATATTCCCATTTATTTCAACAGAGAGGGAAAACATTTTAGGGAAGGAAGTGTGGAATATTTCCTTGATAGAATCCAATAATTGTAATGTTTTCTATTCATTGAGACTTTTTAACGATATTGACCCCTTGACCCCTTAACTCAGCTGTAAAACGGCTAATTTAGATTACTATAGAAATGCATAAAATGGTTCATAAATTTATGACGACAATTAACCGATGGTGCAGTTATGAATTATTTGTCTTAACCGCACAAAATGTTTATAAAATATATTTCAGTCATTAAAAAAAACTTTTCTTTTTGGTATATTTTGTTGCTTATTTACATTATGCAATATTATCATCTTGTAAGAAAAAAAAATTTTTTTCATTGCAACACAGAGGGAAAAATTTTTTGAGAAGGGAATATAGAAGTCTAGGTATTTCACTTATGTTCAAAAAAACGGATCTAAGAGTTGAGGAGATGTGGATGTTCAAACATAGGCAGAATGATGAATGTTACATGGTTATAAAATAGCAACTTAAACCAGCCAGTGATAGGTCATAAGCCTGCAAATGCCTAGACTTCTACATTCCCTTCTTGAAATTGTTTTCCCTCTCTGTTGCAACAAATTATGGTCTAAATAACTTTCCAGGGAGGAAATCCAGTATGTCTACAAACATTTGGACATACTCGAAAAAATGGTAAAAAAAATTATTAAAATGTTTTCATACGTTGCCTTGTTGATAAAATATTTAGTCAAATGTATCCCACTAAATAAAGGTTTGCTTCTCAAAAATCTACAGATGTAGAAATTGAGCAAACATGAATGTTCAAACATAGGCAAAACGGTAAAGGTTAAAGTAGGGAAAGTGATCACTGAAACCAGCCAATGACAGGTCATTTTCTTCATTAAAATATCCTCTATCTCTGTTATATTTATTTATTTGACACTTTATATACATATACATATAAGGGCGGGCATATTGTCTTAAGGCAATTTCTTCCTACCTACCCAAACCGTTCAGTTTGAGAAAATTATAAATACATGGACATATTGAATCTTACAATTTTATACAAAAATTACAAACAAAGAATATCAAAATAAAAATATATATGAAAAAAAAAATTAACAGTATACTATGAAGAGAGGAGAGGGGATGGAAAGGAAAGAAGAAGTATAAAGGAACAATTTAAATATTTAGATAGTGACATTTCAATCTTGACTTAAATGTTAATAAAGAAGGGGCGTCTCTAACATTAGTGGGTAGATTATTATATGTTAATAAAAAAAAGCTTAACATATTACAACAGAAATGAAAAAAAGGCTTTTAATTTTTTTTTAACGGAAAAAAAACAATAATTCTGCTGAGATTAAAAATATAGTAGAAATAGTATTACGACACGGATGTTCTATGATATTTTAATTAGGTTGACAAGTCAGAGTTTGTAGTCTTCAAGGAACAATAAAGTGAATTTATTATTATTTAAATTTTACGTGGTCGACGAGTCATTTGAAATAGGTCGACATTATATTTAATTTATTAAAAACTAGCTGACCCGACAGACGTTGTCCTGACCGAATGTTAGCTTGCCTTGGAAAAAGACTTTTTATTGATAAGAAGGTACCTAGGTACTTTCTAAAACCAAAAATTAATAATATTCAAATATTAAATTTAAGCAGGTACTTGTTTATGGTTGAATTCCAAGACATAAAATAAATATTCTTTCAAATATGATATTCTTTTTGCAAACGTCAAACTCCAGTTTTCTCACCAACAAAGGAGTGTACTTATGTGGGAATACGATTTTTTTAAATGTATTGAATTTAATATTATTTTAGTTTTACCAAAAATCCAGTAAAAAGAAATATATGGGTTGAAATTGTAAGGAATTTAAGGAAAGAATCTGATTGAGATCCACGAAAAACAAATTTTGTTTGTAAACATTCAAAAACAAACTTTTTTTACACACAAAAAACCTATTTCTTTCCATTCTTAAATACATTCTCCTGGAATGCAACCTCCTTGAACGAAAGATCGATGAATAAAACAGTTATGCTCTTTCCTTTTTTTTACAAATTAGATTGAAGATTTTAATCTACAAACACGCACAGCGCAAAGATCTACATTACTCTGAAAACCGCACGTAAATCGGTTGAGCCGTTTAGAAAGAGTTCAGTGACATCACACGTACAGAGGAATTATATATATAAAGATTGAACAGAGATTTACAATTAATGTACTCCGTCAAGTGTAAAATGATTCGGGCAATATTAATATTTAAAAATATTATACCTTGACATAATAATCACGCTTATAACAGCAGTAATAATTTAACCGCTTACACAGTATGAAGTGACTATGTAATAAAAGGTTTTTAGTTCTAGTCACACTATTAAAAATAAAATAACTAATTATCTCCGTAGATTGCAATCGCAAGAATATGCAGTTAATTTTATAACTAAAATGTTGTATACTTTACAAGTTTAATGACATTTAATTAAGTAATTGGTTTTCATATTGTGTAACTAGAAGTCATTGTACTTACTTGGTCTTACGGATCAAGGATTTGTACTTTGTTTGTTGGGTACGCAGTTATTATTTTATTAATTTAACTACTTGTAAATATGTTACAATACATAAACGATAGCCTTACATAAATGAGTTTTTTTGTACAATATCATGATCTTAAAAATATGCATTATTTAGACATGCATACATTGAATTAAAAGAACAAGCGAGATGAATCTGTAAATTTAACAGTAGAGATAAAACACACATACACACACTCATCGAGTATTATAAAATAATTTTGAAAAAAAAAATGTTAAAGCCAACATGAACATGATCACAATACTAGAAAAAGGGTAAACACCAGACTCCCATTTAGAAAAAATAAGATTGTCAAAAAACATTATGTGGTAAAAAACATTAAAAAAAGAACAAAATTCCAAACTGAAGGTTAAAAAATATGTTTTGAACAACTTATAAATGGAACATATGTATGCACATTATTATTTTTAGAGCACATACAAAAATATGTTTATATGTGCCCTATTTCAAGATTCAAAATAAAAATATCTACACATATACAAACCCTCGTACATAATAAAATTTAATGATTTTGATAAAATTATCAATAAAAACTCTTTGGTTTAGTTTTTCTTCATTTAAATTTTTATCAAAATAAAACTTTGTTATTAGTGTTAACAATTTTATTGTTTTACAAGAACAATACTACAGTTTTGGGAGAACACTTCTCCCATCGACGGGTGATGTAAAATTAAGATTAGTTTTATATTACCCGTCGATGGGAGGAGTGCTCTCCCAAAACTGTAGGAGTGTTCTTGTAAAATAATAAAATTGTGCATCACTAATAACAAAGTGGTTTTTTTTTCATAATAATGTATAATTATTATTATGAAAAAATATTATATCATTACTTCATTCCAACGAGCGCTTTTGCTTAAGTAAATTAATCAAAATTTTTTTTTCATGTTTTTGATATTAATTATATTTCATAGGAGGTTGAAAGATAATGAGTAAATACATCATTAGAGGACAAAGAGCATTAATTCAAATACATCCGGTTTGCAAAATAGTTAATTTTTAGGAAAATATGTTTCTGGACAGAAATTGAGATTAGGTAATATTTATGATTCAAACGGGGGGAAAGATCATATTTACAAATTTCAATAGAGATGAAGAACATTTTAGAGAAGAGTGTATAGAAGCCAAGGCATCAATAGGGCTTATGACCCGTCATTTACTGGTTTAAGTGGCCATTTTACACACTATGTAACATTCACCATTCTGCCTATATTTTAACTATTAATTTCTTCATCCGTTGATGTTTGTGAAGTTCAAGACCTAAAACTTTTATTTATGTGGGTGAGATTCAACTGATTAAATTATTTCACCTACATACTAGGCAACGACGCATTTTTTTTCAAATTTCTATGCTTCTTCATGGACCAAGTGGATTTATCATCTCTATGATACTATGCTAATATTAACATCTCCCTAGGAATTTGATTCCAATCCTTGTCTACAATAATTTAGACAAGCTCAAAATATTGTTGAAAGAATGGAGATTACAACGTAACCGCGTGGTAAATACGCATTTTAAAGTCTTTGCATCTATACCTACGGTAAGATTTTTCTAGTGCTGTGGGTGGTGTCCGCATATTGAGAAATGCCGTTTTTGTGACCAACACTATTTTCAAAAGGTGATTAATACAGTGTTTAATAAAAAAGCGGCCTGCCTTTTTTAGCAGAACATAGAATTGACTCAACTGTATCCGATAACACATCTCTTTTATTTTTTAATTGGGGACAGGCTGCTTTCTGCATAACTACGTTTAATTAACAGTCTTAAAAATGCCTACTTAGGCGAAAGCGCTCGTTGTGCGTTAAGAAAATGAAATAATATTAAAATAAATCAACGGTTTTCTATTGATAATTTTATCCAAATCATTAACTCTGGAGTTTTATCAAGAAAAACCTTCAAGAAACATTTATAATTTCATTCAATAATAATTTACCTCTTGCAACAAATGTCAATCGTCCCTTTAATTTTAAATGATTTTAAGTCAAATTGTTTACTTACAACAGTTGAATATGAAATTTGATTCCTAGCAATATCATCTTGTGCTGGTTTACATAAAGCTTCGTTTGATAATATAAAGATATACAAAAGGCATCCTAAAATTGCGACCTTCATTGTTGAAAATCTGAAAGAAAAAAAGTAATCCTACATAAATTCATCATCATCATTCCCTTGCATAGGGCACTGCATTAGTTCACCAATCGCAGCGTATTTTTATCGTTTTTTTTATTGCATGAAGATAAGAAGATTAGTCTTACGCTTCAGGTACCAGTCCAGGGACTATGAAATATTTATCGTCCCTAATAATAATTTATAAACATAGATCCAAAAAATAATATATTAGCTGTTAAAATAGGTTAGGTTTATTTTTTCCAATTTAAAAATGAGCACTAAAAGTTTTGAAAAATGGTGAAAATTTGCTGTTCTACAAAACATTGTGTTTGCTTTTACGTTTCATATACTATTTTACTTGACTTAAAAGCTAGGGTTTCCTAGAACAGCGGTGCCCGTATCTTAACGGCCGTAGTGAACAGTGATGCGGTGAACAGCCGTCGTAACGGTGACTAGAGAGTGGTTTCCTAGGAAAACGGTGTTGTTTTCAACATTATATGTTATGATAAATGTTCAAATCAAAATCAAATCTGTACCTAAAAGAGTGTGGACATTATCCATTATTATTGAATGTCAAGTAGACGAAAGTGAGCATTTTCAACACCACTTTCTGTTCGCGTTCAATCGAGGGAATAAAGCTGCCAAAGTTGCTCGCAATATTTGGGTTTTATACGATGAAAATCCCATGAATTTTTTTTTGTAATTGTATCTGTTCTTGTTCTCTTTGTTTGGAAAAAGGGACATACAGCATTATAATTGAATCGAATGGAAGTGAATTGGTATTTGAACAAAATTTTTCTATCGCGCTTTCGCTAATGCCTCCTCAATACTGTGCCAAATAGATAACTGCGCGTCGAACTGATTTTGCCTTACTAAAATTGACAGAATCGTGATTTCGCATTTCCGATTTTTTTTTTAAGAAAGAGTATCTGAATAAAATTTTCTGTGTCGGTATCTTTTGCATTTAACAAAATATCGTATTTGTTTAACGTCACCCAGTTCAAGCATCTAGTTCAAGCGCAGTCTCTTAAACCATCATTGCCGTAACACTCGCGCAACACAATTCACTATTTATTCGCTATGTGTCTTCTGGTAATCTCTAACTGGGGTAGGATCTCCAACCCTTAACAACCCATTCCTTAATATGTCTTAGGGATAGAATAAGAAATTAAAAACCAGGCGTCGAACCGAGTCATAGGTATCATGGATCGTACTGGACACTTGGCGAGATAAAATGATAAATGGACACCCAGAATAATGAAGTGGAGACCATAGACAAACAAAAGAGGTTATGGATGACCGCGAAATGATAAGTCTATGACATTGCCTCGATAGCCGGTAGAACGTGGATGATAAAGGGGGTGATAGGAAGAAGTGAAGACTTTGGAAGAGGTCTTTATCCTGCAGTGAAGAGAACAAGGCTGAAGAAGAAGAAGAAACGTCCGAAGACGGTAGATAAAACTGAGCGCTTTTAAGGAGTTTTAGATTCTACTAGCTCTCATAATGAACATGTTAAAAAAAAACAATAAGGGCACGCCAATTATAAATATCTTTAATGCGTAAAAAAATTATCTAGTATCATAATCCAGGGAGAAAATACAGGAATACTTTGTTTGAAAAAAGGTCAGACTGCGTTTGTTTTAAAGAAATATAAATAACTGGGTCACGTGATCTTAAACAACGGTTATGTTCATTATAAAAGCACAGGTAATAAATAAAAAATGAACAAACAAATCATAATGTTGTTAATCAATCTTACATACCAACAGAACTAGTTATTGGTTAACAAATTACCTAATGTAATAAGGTTAGTACCATGCTGTTTGATTTTGGTACACACACATAGTACATATGTAACACAAGATGTTTATTGCTAACAATATTAACTCAAACATTTTTTTAAATACTAATCTATAGTCTTTAATCAGAAAAAAAAATGTTGATGAACTTATGAATATTTTGTAAAAATTTATTTTATTTCTAATGTTAACAACTTAAGCCAATTATAACAATTACATGAATTCAAATTAATAAAAATATAAACTTCACAACCTTAATTTTTCTATCCACATCCAATACGTGCATACGTCTCTGTACTGATACTACATTAGCAAATTATTTTTTTTTGCTCCATAAATAATTAAATTATAACGCAATATGAGGCTTGAGAAAAATCACATATAATTTATGTGTTCTTACCGGGAATCGAACCCAGAACCTTCCACGTGTGAGTCAAGCGTCTTAAACACTTCACTACAAAGGTCACCATCATGATCATTATGACCATTATTGTGTTACAAGGAATAAAGTTTCAGGTGCTTGTCTAGGAGCTATGAAATATTTCACATCCAACCTTCCAGGAATCAAACCTAGGACCACAAACGTGGTAGACGAATGTGCCAACCACTTCTCTTCGAGGCAAACTTATCCAAACTCGATTAACATTTTCAGGATTTTTACCTGAGAGTAGCTATCGAGTCAGACACACTCGTCCAGGGTTCTGATTTTATTTCATAATCCATCCGCCTGGACACAGAAAAACTTCACAAAGATAACAAAAATTTAAGCAATTACAATAAAATAAGAATATGCAGCTAACTTATTCTGCATAAGACTTTAAGTTAAGTCATGCTCATCCTACAATGTATTAAGGGCAAAGCGATCCACGAAATGCAAGAAGATCAGACCTAACCTAAAGTATTTTAAATCCTACAAAGAATTTAATAATCTACACATGCTGGAAGATTTGAAAAACATTTTTTTTTTAATAATGACCCAAAAACCTGGTTACGTGATATCCTTAAAAAATTGATTAACACATTTTTAACAGATATAATCAGAGAGTAGGAGGTGAAAGCAAAACTGATGCCGAAACTTTATTCGGGATGTGTCCCAGACAGACGCAGACGGTGGAATGAAAATCGACTCCTTGCAAAAAACCTTAGCGATAATTTCAAATCCACAACGGGACTGTCCTTGACACTCCATCTCCCATACTTTAAATATTTTAATTTTTGTATTTGACTTATTAATTAGCTCACCGTGTCACCAGATCATTAACTGCACAAAAAAACAAACAACTTAACGGCAATTCTAAGATATATACAACAATACTAACAATAGATACATTTTTACAACTGCTTTATAGCCTCGTATAGGCGTGTGTTGTTAAGTAATTTGAAGTAACATCCTGCCTTGGAAATATTACATATGGAGTTATTTTAGTAAAAATACAGGGGGTTATTTCCACATAGAAACGTGAAGGATGAATGGATGAAGAAATATTAGTAAAATCGATATGTGTTTTATATAAATATTATATTTGAAGCACTAACTTTATGGTTATTCATTGTAAAAAAATAAATAAAACCATTTTTTTAACCACTATTTTTTTTTTCCACCGACTGGTTTTGAAGCTAACAACTTAATTAATTAGTTACTGAAACCTTGACAAAGAAGCTTGTTTGCTTTGAAACCGGGCGGTGGAAAAAAATAATTAGTGGTTAAAAACAAAGTTATTTTATTTTGCCATATATATTTATTCAAATCTTCAAGTACAAAGAATAAGTACTTCGGCAACTAACTGCTAAAAGCAATACCTTTCAACCGAATGGAAAACAGACTGCTCCAAAGAATAGTTGAGCTAAAGTAGTACTAATAAATAAAAATATGTATCAATAGCTCCATACATGAAAAAAACCTAATTAATTGAAAATAACTGGGGTTTTTTTAATATGGAGATACGTCTTGCACATATTAACTAAAATAAATATACTTTTTTTTTCATTTTCAGCCTGTCAACAAACATTTGGATATGCTCAAAATATTGTTGATTAAAAGTATTTTCATCGGTAACCTATAATTAAACATGTTTTGAATAAGAAAACAGGCAAAAATACACATTTTTTTAGAGAAAATTTGCTTTATCTTTTTATTTATAGACAATAGGGAAATATCACTCTTTTGCAGTTTTAAAAAAATAAGGATCTACGAAATACTGTCGAGAAAAAATATTCTCTTTTGCTTCTTACTAGTTGCATAAAAAATATTTTTAAATTTGTAATTTTAAATTCCAACAAAAAAGTCATTAAATTGGCCACGCCCCTAATACGTCGCAATTCATGTTCATTTTGAAGTTTGCTCCTAATTTTTTTAATGTTTTTTAACATTTTGAACATCGTCACAAATCTTGACGTCACAATTCCATATTGATTTTGAAACCACAAAGAATTATTCTGAATCTATTTCATATATTTTTATCGGTATTCATAGAATTTGATATTTCCCTATTGAGGATAACTCTGTTAACTTCCTGTTGTAATCGGTGCCCCGGAAGATAAACTCCAGATCTCGTCCACATCTACTCTACATCTACACCTACTCAAAATAATGTTAATCAAACCCTTTTTTAATGTGAAAACAGAGCACTCTGTACATGTAAATCAACCATATACGAAATTAAGGCTGTCATAACAATGCATCCTCCCGTGCATTGCACGCGATTAGTACCTGCTTGTTGAACCATCATTCAAAATGCATTTATTTAGTTATTTTATAGTGTTTTATTTTTTTATTTATTTAATTTTATTTGTGATTTTTACAGCTATTACATAAATAATAAGTGGATATACGGGGTGTTCTTTAAACCCTGTCACATCCAAAACCACAATGATCAGTATGGGCAACAAGACATATTAGCATACTAAAAAAAATATATAAAACACAGATTTTTTTTTAAATAAAACATTTAAAAAAACAAATAGTTGCTTATTTCTGCAGGAGAGAAGTAAGAGGAGCGCAGCGCAGTATCAGACTCCCCCCTCCCTTCTTATCGTTTCTCCCCTGCAGAAGTAAGCAACCAATTGCATTTTTTATATAAAAAAAATGATTTTTTTTTGTTCTAAAAAAATATTTCAATATGCCAATGTGTCTTCTTGCTTATACTGATCATCGTGGTTTTGGATGTGACAGGGTTTAATATATGTACCCTGTATATTAACAATGCTAAAGCCAATAAAAAAAGTCAACTGTAAATCTAACAAAACATAATATATAGAAAAAAAAATACCTTCATAATAAAGAAATGTCGCATAATACGAATGCCGATAAAATATTTTAAACGAATTGGGAATAATTAATTGTATTTTCAAAATCAATATGGATTTTGTGAAGAACTGTTTTCATGCATAACTTTAAAAAAGAAATTATAAAAAAATATGTCACTATAAAAACGTGACATTTTTGGTATTGATAATTGTGTCGTTAAGATTTGTGACGATGTTCTGTATAAATTTAAACGGTTAGGAACAAAGTTTTAAAAATCATGACGTATTAGGGGCGTGGCCAATGCAATAACGTTATTATTTTTCTTATTTATTTAATTACTTAAAGACAGTTTATTAGACATTATTTAAGACACATGAGTATACCATCATAAATATTTTATAGTATCAGAAACACAACAAACAAATATATGGCACATCAATAAGGTAAATAGTTAACTAAAACATTCGGAAAATCATCAAGGAGTTTTCCACTCAAATCCCTCATCTCTCATCTCTTGAAAATATTTTTTGTCCTTGAGAGGACAACTAAATTAAAAACAAAAAAAAGTTATATTTCCCTATTGTATGACTATGAGTACGACAATTATATTAATGTGTGTGTATGTGAATGTGTGTGTATGTGCGTATGTGAATGAAAAGGTGAGTGTGCCTGTGTGTGTAGGTATATATATATATATTATTTTTTATATAACTTGTATTTATATTGAAAAAGATATAAGAGAGAGCTTGGGAATAGGTTTAAGTATTTTTTTTAGAAATCGTTTATACCTACTTTTGAAACCTTTTTAAAAATATTTAAGTGTGTAATAATTGTATTTTTTAAAAAGCATGGTAAATTTCAAAACCTTATTTGAAAAAAGGACACTTCATTTTAAAATTTAATTGATACATATTGAATGAATTATGTGCAACGAGTCCTATATTATACGGTAGGTAACCACAAAATCCAGTGAATACGATGTAATGTCAAGGTAGGTATGACAATATGCGTATGTTGGCTAACTTACACTTATACAGTTATTTTATGCACACAAGACTTGGTCATATAAGGCAACTAATTATACATCCATAAAGTTTACTTTACCTACCACTCACGTATTTAAAATATTTATTTATTAAAAAAAATACAATGTTCACGGTTCAAGTACCTTTTAATTTTTTTTTCATATTATTGTATCTGCACATCAATAAGATATGCAAGGAAAAAATATTTAAAAAGCTTGCTATTTGAGATATCTTTAATTATTTTTTAAATGCATTGGCAAATGCATTTAATATATTCATAAAAAAAAAAAAATTAAGTGTATTTTGCATAGAATTAAGAATAGTCCAGAAATCGCATACGCACATCAAACAAAAGGCGACTAAACTACTCATAAATGAGTAGGTTTACATTTTGACCCATTTGTTTATTTGTAGACGTCGTTCAGTACGCAACTCCTGATTTGAATTCAATTATGCCGTGTTGTGTCCTTTTAAAGTAAAGAAATACTGCTAGGATCTTAAAAAAACAGGATGCAATCACATGTCATGTGTAATTAGCAAATTAATGTGTAATATAACAAATGCATTACTTAAAAAATAAATTATTTTTTCATCTTTCAGATTGTCGAAGAAACAAAATGGAAATTTCGTTAGTGTTGCGAAAGAATTAATAAAAATTGGATCTCGGATTAAACAACTCCGTGCTAGAAATTTGACCGACATTATCTTTAAAACATCAAATATTATTTAACATGATATGAAAATATCCGTTTTATGTAAAATAAAATTTGTTTTATATTTTAAGTTAAAAGTTCATAAATTCAATTACTCTTATTAAATGACCCTTTACTTATCTACTCTGTTGTGTCAATCAATATTTCCGCGTGCACAATAAAATTTTAGAGAAATTAACAAATTGCTTTTTTTTTACCTTACATTTGTGTTATGTTTTTTTTTCCCATCAAGCAACATTACGCTGTGACCTCACGAATGCGCGCGGCGAAAGTAGGGCATAGTGGGGGAATTATTGGACATAGTCCGATGTATTCAAAAATGATTCTACGCTCCTACTGGACTATTCTTAATACTATGGTATTTTTATTTAAATTTATTGCAACAGAAAGGGAAAACTTTTTGAGAAGGAAATATGGAAGTCTAGCCAATACAAGGCTTATGACCTGCCATTAGCTAGTTTAAATAACCACCTTACACACTATGTAACATTCACCATTCTACCTTTGTTTGAATATCCACATTTCCTTAACTCTCCTGGCTGTTGGATTTTATGAAAAAAATGCCTCGACTTCCATATTCCCTTCTCAAAAGTGTTTTCCCTCTCTGTTGCAACAAATTTATATTTTAATAACTCCCGTAGGAGGAAATCCAGCCTGCCTACAAGCATTCGGACATACTTAAAACATTGTTTATTATAGTTTAAAAAGAAGTATACAAATTAAAAAAATATTTTCTCACGTTGTCTATTAAGTGAAATGATTTAGCCGGAAGAATCTCACTCACATGATAAAGTTTCAGCAAAACACCGGCCACAGAACAGCGTCTCTGTCTTTCCTGTAATGAGTCTTATATTCGTGCTCTCTTTTCTCTTCAGGTTTATTGATGTTTTAGCGACACATTCATTCTTCGCGTAGCAAATATAAATATTTTTTGGGTTCAAATCCAGTATAGTTATACAAATTTTACGTTCAAAATAGTACGTTCAAGGTAGGCGCCATCCAGAAGGCAATTTTTCGGCTGCTGTGGGCACCAGTCTATCGCTGTTCGTTCTATTTATGTGGTATCTCCAGAACATTATACTGGATCTGCTTCAGGTTACAATATCTTCTATTTCGCACGTTATTTTTATAAAGCGATTTCTGATCCGATCGCGCAGTGTTTCCAATAATCGATCTGAGGACCCTCATCTCTGATGTTCTAAGCAGGTTCTTTGTTCTCGTGGTATCCGCTCGTGTTTCTACAGAATATTTAAAAAAATTCAAGAAAAATCAGATTAAAAGTTTTTTAGAAGCATTTTATAATAAAAAACCAAATGCATAACCAGATTTTTATATATTTTTTTTTTAAACAAAAACTCAGCCATTAAAATTATCAATTTATTCGAAAATGCTAAATATGACTATTATGATTTACCATTTGCCATTTACATCATCGTAAAAATAATATTATCGTACGCAAGATTTTAATAATCCGGCAATAGAACTCATTTTGTCATATAATTTATTCGATACAATAAAATTATATTGTAGAGATGTTGGATCACTTAATATCTAGGATAATAACAAAATCATAGCGCGGATAAATTTCATAATAAATTTATCGTTAATAATATTGTTATCGTAATACCTACGATTAAACCTACAGTAGTAGTAAAATACGTGTCGATAAATATAATTTTTATGATTATGCTTTATTTATATACATTTGTTCGTTATTTCAAGCTGTATAGAGCAGGACGATATCAGTAGTATATTAAAGTGTGGTTTAGTAAAAAACGTATAAAAGATAAACTTGAATTATTAGGTATTAGTACAATAATTTTGTATAATACGCTTAAGTTAATTTATAAATTAAAAAGCGAACTACACCCAAGTGACAATTTGAAGGGTATTAGATACAAGGACTTTCACAAGTATTAAACGAGAAGTGGACATAATTTTAGGCTTCTTATGTTGCGACTGACTTGAACTTTAAACAATCTGTTTTATAACATACTGACTGATGATCGTAAAAATGCCTTAGATATGTAAAAAAAACATTCTTTTATTTTTCTTCTGTACTCACCAATTGTTCATTTTTGTCATTAAATTTAATTTATTTTTTATTTATGAAACCATCATATAATAATATTTTCATGCAAAATCTTAAGTGTTTATGAGCACCCAGAAAGTCTTATGGAAGCTAAAAACGTCTCTGAATTTAGAAAGTATTGCATATATGATCAAAAATACTACTAATATGTGTGTAATACTAATTTGTGCAATTGATTATTATTTTAGGGCAACATATAGATAAAATAGAATATGCACAATACATTCTGCCACCTGTCGGCAAAATAAGCGACTAATTAATTGGAAAATAAGTCGATAGATTGCGCTTTTTCTAATATACCTAAGTATTTAGCCTTCTAGCGAGAAAATTGAAAGGAAAATAGAGTGTACTTATTCTCAAGTAAGAGTTATTTGGTTTATTATAAACATCACATTGTTTTGATTAAAGAAGTAGATTATAAATATCAAGCAAAAATACCAAATTCATTTATATTTATTAACTAAAATTCAAGGGTTTATTCTAGTCTACACGAATGAATTTTAGGTATGTTTTCAGGTACAATAAAAAAATTATAAATCTAGCAGCCATTATTTTACCTGATATTAATTGATGTTTGAAAAATACTTATAGAAAAAATATGTGAAAAAAAAATCTAATTCAAAAAGTTACAGGCTAGTGTAAGGCGGGGGTATTAAAAATATAGCGCGCTTTGATTGTCATGATTGTAACCCTCCTAGTAATCTGAAATAAGAAAAAAAAACTCTTCATTTATAAATATGCTACAATCATCCAAGCCTTAAAAAATATAATAAAAATTCGCAAAATAGCGTCTGTCTGAAATAAAAATCAATTGAATTAGGTCAGACCAGATTCATTACTAGCAAGTCCAGAACCTAATATCTAGGACTTTTCTACATACTCATTATTATATCTGTGGAGTCTTGTGATAGGCGAGTTTATTAAAACTTAGTATTGCAGAAACAGCCAGTAAACAATTATGGATAAATGTGGATTGGATTTTGGGTTGGTGTTATCAGATGAAGTAAGGTCAATCTATAGTCTTCTAAAAACAACCAGGTGGCTTTTATACAAAAAACCTTAATGATCACCTTCTGAAAATAGTGTTGATCACAAAAAACACACCCTTAGCTCTAGAAAAATCGTACGGTATCGATGCTGATGGAAGGATTAAAGCCTCCTGAAATCTAGTTCTCTTATATAAATTAAAGTGGAAATAAGTCATTTTATTTTATAAATTCATAATTTTAAAAAAACGTGTAAATAAAAAACATGTTTTAATACAGAATAACATTTCATACATTCAAAGTTTAAACAGGGTATCATTCCATATTAGATCTGGCAAAATGCATATTTTTGGTTGTTAGTAGGTCAGCCAGACTTTACAAAATCACCAAGATTCCTTTAACACATAATTAAATTATTTTATAAGTTATAAAAACTAGCTTACTAAGGGATTCTTTACAATTAAGTACCCTTATATAAATACAAAATAACATGTTCAATATAATATAACACAACATACATCAGAGCTTTACTGGGGCTGGCTGTTTTCTGCAAAATGCACATCTTAGTCGTGTGATCAGCCAGACTTTTAAAATGATTGAAACTGTTCAAATGCCAATAAAAAATACCAACAATTATAATAAAATTTAATTGTTTTTAGAAATATAAAAAAAACTTATGAATGCATTCTTTTTCCTTTGTCACAGTTAAAAAACCTTCTAACTGTTTTGTAGACTTGATTTTTTACTCTTTTTTACAAAAGTGCTAATATCTCAGTACGTTTATTTGTGATAGTTAATAATTTGAATCCGCCTTCATATAGTTTAAGGACAGTCTTAAGCATTCTGTTATTTGCGTTGGCAGATCTATATAGGTATATAAACTTTATTTTGATGTCAATGACTTATTTCTTTGTTTTTTTTTCTAGAACCCTCATACACTTTTTTTTAAATCTATACCTTTATTAAACATTTTTATTACTATAGCTAAAACTACGTGTCTTAAATGCACTTATTTTATTTTAATTCTTTATAGTTTCAGATATCAAATGTATATAATACAGAATGAAAACCCTTGTTCAAGAAATGATTGCTTTCGATTTTTGAAAAATGTACTGCTTTTTGTGAATAACGTTTTCTTTTATAGAAATTATGTAAACTCTGAAACCTCTTTTTACACGTAAGATATGTAACATACAGTAACTACCGTGTAAAAACACAGTATAAAAATGTATCAAAAAAATAATCTTATAAAATCGCCTGTACGAAGAAAAAATATTATTTATCAGAATAAAACGGGACGTAGGTACTTGAGTTGAGAATTACAAGCGCTAACCGAAACTATCTGTTACACGTTTTTTGTCAAACTAAAAACCAAACTAAAATCAAATCAACAATTTGGAAAGCTTTTGTTCTATGCAATAGAGCTTAAGGGCTTTTCTAGAGAATTATTATTCTTAGAAAAAAATAGTGCTAGATAGGTTTCATAGTATAAAAACCCATTCGAGATATTAAAAAAAAAAACTGATTAATATTACATAATTCCATTTCCGCACCTAATGGTGCATAGGATACAACATTAGAACACCCATTGCAGCGTATCTTGATCATTTTTATACGTGAAGAAAAGATTATCAGTCTTACGCTTCAGGTACTAGTTCAGGGACTATGAAATATTTTAGTGTAAATACTTTTTTAAATAAATATTTTATATCAATCATGTCGGGAATCGAACCCGAAACCTCTCACATGGTAGGCAAACGCGCTAACCATTACACCACGAGGCCAAAAAACTACATTTATCATTTATTGTATCTAAAATATAACATGACATTATAATAGATTACATAATTTAATCGTCCAGGGGTTACATCGATATACGAAAAAAATATATTGTTCAAGATATTTATACAAGTTAATTTTTGGACTGTGTTATTTTGAAACCGTGTAAAACGAGGTTCCAGTGCATTATGTTTTCCGTTAACAATTATATGTTATTTTCTTGTAAATTATTTGTTCCTCACATGATAATTATCTAAAACTTTCTTGCAAATTATCCTCCGCAGTTTTCATGTAACATCAATTATATTGCTTTTCTATGAAGTAGTTATTAAATATTTTCTGTTAATTTAAATAACGTGCATTAACTATTTAAAAACCATCATAAACCCAATTTACGAAGGATGTTTGTTGTAAAAAATACGATAACATGTTCACATAATAATAAAATATAAACATGTTTTTTGAAACGTTACAATTTATTGAAACGTTACAATCAAAACTTTAAATATTTCAAAAAAGTTAAATAATAAAAGAGTGTGCTACAAGTAAGAACTTTGAATTTGTTTGTAAATAATAAATAATTTAGAGGTTATTTTAAAACATTATATTATCTTTTACGTAATATTTCATTTTTTCTTTCTTATGTTTCACAAAAGTATTTTAACTGTCTATGATTTATTATACAAGCAAAAAATCATTATCATTTTCTTGTATACCCACGAACAGGCCATGCCTTTGTGGGATTTTTTTGTTTACTATTTTAACAATTATTATATGTATATCATTGCTACGTTATTATGCTTTATTTTTTAATTTTCTGTTTTATCACTTATGTTTATTGTAAAAAACAAAAAAAAATAATTTAAAAAAAATATTTAAAAATGCACAAATCTGGCCAAATTATTTGTCGTTTTGCGTGAGAAATATTATCTCATACACCTAAAACGCGCACTCGTTTTAATATTTAATTTCATGGTAATAACCCTTTTGGTCAATTTCTCAATATAATTCTACCACAAACATTAAATTGCGCAATCAAATACCTAACCGCAGTTTACCGTGTTAAATCGACGATGTTAAAGGTAAGTATGATTATGCATCTTCCCGCGTGCGAGAATACGTAATAATTTTAAGGTTTCCCATTTAAATAAGCTTAGAGTATTTCCGTTTATGAAGGCACTGTACAACTCTGCCCTGGAACGTCTAAAAGATCTGTACATTCCAGATGAACTAGCTGCCAGCCGTTCCTCTTTTATATCAGCTACATCTATGGCGATAGAAAAAATCATTACACCTATACGCAACCAGCGCGCTAAAAATCAATGCTTTTTAAATAAAAAAATGCAAAACAAAATTCGGGCACTCGGTGCCCTGGAAGGCCGTCAGTGACGATCTTTTAGCTTTATTTGGTGGAACTTAAGGACTCGGGATTAAGGTAAGAGAAGACTAGAGTATTGGCTGGCGATATAGTCCCCTGGAGACGTCTGGTGATGTCCACACTCACAATAATGAAAAGAAGAAGAAAAAAATAGCCATAGAGTTTATCCAGTGCGTCCTTGCACCGTTTCTTTTTATAATCTTTTTGGACTTCAATTCCATTAGATCGAAGAATATCCATTTCCTCCTCTCAAAAACTATGTGATTCAGAGTATGCCGATGATGCGGTTATAATTGACGACTCAGTCAAGGATCTTCAGGTCACTGTAGATAAGATAAATAGGTACTCCGCACGCATGGGTTTAAAAATTAATGTTGCAAAAACCCATGTCCAGTGTATCTCTGTCAAACTTAACCATCGAAAGGGTCAAGAATTCTAAATACCTGAGAGTATATGTTAAAGAAACTGGAAGCTTTCAAAAAGAACTGGGAGAGCGGCTAGGAGTAGCAGGCGCCATATTCAAAAGTATTAAGAATGTTTGAAGATCTGATATTTACTCAGAGAAAACCAAAGCCCGTCAATAAAACGCCTGCATAACATCTATTCTTTTCTACAAATGTAAATCGTGGCACCTCACTCGGGCTCAAAACAGCAAAATACCGAGTTTTGAGAATAAGTATCTCAGAAGAATCTTCGGTATGCGGTGGTTTGTCTTTGTGAGAAACGAAGTCATACGAGAATGGACGCAGCAAACTCCGATGAGCGGAGGCGATACGGTTGGCTAGGCCATATACTGCGGATGCTAACATGAACAACAACAGACATGAAGAACATTTTACAGAAGGGAATATAGAAGTCTAGGCATCCACATGGCTTATGACCTGTCATTGGCTGGTTTACACACTGTGTAACATGTACTATTATGCGAATATTTGAACATCTATATTCCTTTGATTTTTCCATCTTTTGACGTTTGTGAAGTAAAGAGCTGAAACCCTAATTTTTGCGGGTGAGATTCACGCCTATAAATATTTATCAATGTTTTTACTTCTTTTTTGTTCACGTCGATTTATCAACAATGTTTTGAGTTTGTCTAAATTTTTGTGAACAAGGACTAGATTCA
Source organism: Micrasema longulum (assembly GCF_059751315.1). Taxonomy (NCBI): domain Eukaryota; kingdom Metazoa; phylum Arthropoda; class Insecta; order Trichoptera; family Brachycentridae; genus Micrasema; species Micrasema longulum. Next base: position 65,978 of record NW_028278173.1, on the reverse strand, counting down.
ACGTCACTCACTTTATAATTTCATCCGCAACAATATAGGTTTCAGCTCTTTAACTTCACAAACGTCAATAGATGGAAGAATCGAAAGAATATAGATCTTCAAATATAGGCAGAATGGTGAATGTTACGCAGTTTGTATACTGCGGATGCCTCCTGAGAGCCTTTATCTTTCTTGCCTACTTTACAAGGCATCAAGTTCTCGACGTCCTGGACGTCCGCTGCAGACTGTTCGTCGGCAGTATATGTATGTCTGAACTACGGGACATGAATCTGAGTTGGGAGAACGCACGGAAGCTGGTAGACAAAAAAATGCATGGAAGATCTTTGTGGAAACCACATGCTCCAACTAGGGAGCGGACGTGGAATGATGAAGACTGCCCAGTGTTTTTATTATAAATTCTATACCCACTTAACTGTATGCTTCGTCTGTACGGACCAACTTTAAATACCATTTTTTAATATGAACTTCCTAAAGAAATAAAAATATTAATATATTTTCTTCTCTTTGGTATTTAATAAATATTTCAATCATATTTTCGGGTTGATAATACAATTTCTTAAGCAACTAATGATCCGGGCATCCATCACGCATTCGACCACTCACTCGTATATTTAATTACCTACCACCCACTTTAATATGTAATCAGAATGTTATAGTTCAATTGCAACACAAATTTATTTGCAACGATTAATTTACGGAATTAAAATACTATGCGTCATTTATTGATGGCTACTTAACCCACATTAATTAGAAAATATCTCAATTGTGCAATGATGGTTGAATTCGTAGATTATTTTTATAAATATTAAGTGTTATTTAAACAGGCGAGTAATAATAACGAAGGGAAATCCAAAGCGATTTCGCGGAATCAAAGAAAGCCATTTTAGAACGTGGTTATGTAACGTGAGGGAAAAGAACCAGAATAGGGTATTTTTATGTTTTTTAAAAATTATTTTTGTTTTTAAATTAAATTAAATTATTTATTTATTTAATACTTTAGAATAAGTAAGTACTTTTCAGCCATCCAAAAAACGGACTGGTCAAAATTTTGTATTAAAAAACCATAAATATATATCAGAAGATACATACATATGATAAAATAAAATTTAAATAACCTAATTAATTTTTAAAAAGCTGTTTTGTTTTATAATTATAAGTTTTAATAAAAATAAAAATTAAAAAAACAGTATGTTATACGTTTTAAATGATGAGGAATGTGGGATCAGATAGTGTGTTTGGAAGGAGAGAGAAAGAGGAACCAAGGAAAGAAAAAAAGCAGTAAAACTCAGGGAGTTCGGGATTCTGGGGATATGTAATAATGTGTCAGGCGTTTCTTAAAAGTGGCCAGATAAAAAAAAAATAACTGAATGTATATTTTGGATAATTGAAATTTAAAAAATATTTGGTCTAGCAACAATAAATAATGCCTACCTACTTCATCATCATCAATGGCGCTACAGCCCGTTGTGGGCCCTGGCCTCCTCAAAAATCTGTCTCCGTTCCTCGCTGCACCCTGCGGCTCTTCTCCAGTTCGTCAGGCCAATCGCTGTAATGTCACTTTCCACATTATCCAGCCATCTTAATTTTGGCCTACCTCTGCTTTGTCTGCTTTCTGGAGTGGTATAAATAATATTTTTTAAGGTACGGTTATTATTCATTCTGTGCACATGGCCCACCATTGTAAACTACTTATTTTTATAAATTGCAAAATCTTGGGTTTGCCATACAGTGGCTCCAATTCGTGATTCAACCGTCTCCTCCACACTCCGTTTTGGTTGACAGCACCAAATAGCTTCCTTAATATTTTTCTTTTAATTACTAATACCACCGACCATGCCTACTTGCGTACTTGATTTTATTGTGATATTTATGTTAAAGAGTCGTATCCGATAATTCACCGACTCACGGACGTAATTTGAATCTGTACTGGCAAAACTCTGATATTGCCGATAATCTGTTTCTCTTTGGCACTAATCACTTCACTATGATTATCGAATGCATTCAACGAATAACGACGTAACCAACATTTAGTCAAAATATTTTTATTAATAAATGCAAAAGTAATACTATTCGCGGTCTTATAGTTTGTCTGTGTCCAGGTGGATGAAGAATACGTGGTTACGCGTGAATGTCTTTTTTTATTTATTTATTTACAATTTTAAAAAACCCGTTAGGGTTACATGATAAATGTAATATTGTCAAGTCATTTTATATCTCGTCTAGTCTAGTTAGTTCAGTCATCATGTGCTTTTTCAGATTGATTTTAAATTGGTCTCCAGTAAAAGTTTTCAAGAAGTAAGGTAGGTCGTTGTAATGTTTAAGTCCATTATGTAGTATTTTTGACTGTCCTGTGTTTGTCTTTGCTTTTTCAATATGATAGTGTTGTTAATATTATGTCGTCGTCTTGTATGTTTTCCAGTGTTATTTTGTGCACAATTTTTTTTTATTATTCGCGGATGACTTGAAACTATTTTTGAGGGTTAAAACTTTGGATGATTTTCGTTCTCTCCAAACGGATATATTAAACGTATCTGAATGGGGAAGACGAAATAAATTATTGTTCAATATTTCAAAATGCTCAGTTATGTCTTTCACCAGGGCCCACAAAACGCTATTCTTCCGCTATAGAATGAATGACCAGAATCTTTTGCGGATTGCGAAGGTTAAAGATCTAGGCATCACTTTTGTGAGTTCCCTGACATTTCATGATCAGATCGAAACAGTTTGTAGTAGTTCATTGAAGATGTTAGGATTCGTCTTGCGTACTGCTAGGGTTTTTGGTAGTACACGAGTACTGAGAATTCTTTATAACTCGTTGGTGCGAAGTAGACTCGAGAGTGGCTCGATGATTTGGGGACCGTGTGAGTTGAAGTACTCTCTTATGGTGGAGAGGGTTCAGAAGAAATTTCTTCGGTTTCTCTACATGAGGGAGTGCGGATATTATCCATGGCTTTATTCCACTGAGTTTCTCCAGGGTATGCTTGGTTACAGCAGTTTGAAGACTAGAAGGAATGTGTATTTAACAACGCACTTCTTTCGATTGTTGCGCGGTATTATTGACAACCCTGAAATTATGCGGAGCATTAGCTTTTATGTTCCTGATAATTACCTTAGACAGCGTCAACATTCAGACTGTTTCACATTCCAATATACAGGACCAACCTGCCAATGGTTATGCCTGTTGGAAGGGCTATCTCTATGTTGAACAATATCACTTTGGACATTGACATTTTTCACGTCTCTGAGGGAGTTTTTCGTTACAAGATTCTCTTACTTTTTTAACATATTATTCTTTGGATATTATGTATACTAATGTGTTTTTTTTACATATACCTAATTTTACCTAATTATTTATATATGTATGAATTAAGATATTTTATTTTGTAATGTACATATATATGAATAAATAAATAAATGATTAAATGAAATGATTAAATGATTAAGGTCTCAATTTTAGTCAAGTAGTTTATGTCAAACTGGTGTGCTTTTTTGTACAGTTCAGTCGTAGAGGTCAGGTAGGGTAGGTTGTATGTTAGTTTAAGAATTTTATTTTGTTGTCTTTGTATTCTTGTTATGTCTGTCTTGTTACCAGTTCATTTTTACCTGCCATTTATATGTTTTGGTTGTCAGTTTTTCCTTGAGAAGTAGGAACCTGAGCAGCCTGGCAGTACCTACGGCATTGCAACAATTCACAAATTCCATATTTAAAAAAAAACTGACATCCGTATTTTTTCTTCAAACAAATTATGTCTTGTGTGATCCGCATGAAAAATTAGCAACAAATAAGATTTGTACCGCTATCTTGCTATAGAAAGTTACCACTTAAGTGCCAGCCGTATTATCATCACCGCATCCAATATCTAAAAAGACTGATACACAAAGCAGAATAAAAAAAAAACCTTACATCCGCATCATTCCCGCATTATTATCTGGTGGAGCAACGCACTTTAGCACAGGTGAGTTGATTTCTATTGCATATTAAGTGGCAGAAAACGTCCTCAGTAACGAGTGTGTAGGCTGACCTTGTTGGACCATCTTGGATCAGTTCAGCGCTCTCTAAGCTATCGAGGAATTAACTTTTGCACTTCTCTCTCGCGTCACCAATACGGTTATATGTGTGAAATTGAATCAATATCTTGGACGAGTCTTTTCGACTCGATACTCTGAGGTAAAATCATAATCATATAAAAAAATCCTGAAAATGTCAAATTTAGTGGGGATAGTCGGCCTTGTTGCGTAGTGGTTGGCGAATTCATATACCACGCTTGTGAGGCTCCGGATTCTATTCCAGGCAGTGTCGACGTGAAATATTAATTTAAAAGGTGATTTTCCATTGCAATATTTCACCACCTTCCATATAATTTGCCAAGCTCTCAGTGAAAGGGGTGATTATAGCAGTAGAGTCAAATCCAATTATGATTGCGGTTTGTTAAATTTAGCTTGAGTCCTAAAACAATGGAATATTGCAGTTTAAAATTTTTCTAAATTATTTTTTTTTATGTTCACTCTGCCAAAAAACAAACTCAGGATCTCAGTAATGGTAGACGAACACGGCAACCACTTTTCAACGAGGCGTTTATCCAGGTGGATAAAGAACACAGTTCAATTTTAAATTTAATAGAATTGGTCGGATCGGGTTGTGGTCTCGTGGCTAGTATTGCAGACTCACGGATCAGAGATCCGAGGTTCGAACCCCACTCTACCCTAAATCAATAACCATTTTCTAATTTAGAGTTTGACAACCTCGAAAAGTAATTTAAATTAAAATATATAAAATTAAATAATAAAATATAAAAATTAGAATTTACAAAAAATTTATTGATGCCGAGAGTGAGAGATGGTTGGTTTTTGTGTCGGGCGCCAGTTATTCGTAAAGAAAAACAATTGGATTAGCTTGCATTTAGTATAATTATGTCAATGTGGAGGGGTAAAAGAGGAATTTCAGAATAAAAATAAGTTGACAAATTTATATGTATTTAAAATAAATTATAAACAATATCTAACCTAACTTAGAGTTAGCCTTCACCTACTTAAACAATAAACTTAAAATTAACCTTACGCCCTGATGCGGCGTGCGGTGTGGTGACGCGAAGGCGGCGTGGGTCCTTGGCGTGCAGCGTGGGTACAGGACGCGATGTGGGCGGCGGCGTGGTGCATCGTAGAGGGAATAGCATCTGGCTGCGGCGACAGGGGTTGCTGAGGCGGCGGCGTCCAGCTGCGGTGAGGTGTGCCGCGAGGACGGCTCGTCATGAGCGGCGGCGTGGCTTCCTGTCCCATGGCGGGGCATGAGGAATGACGTCGGGTGCGTGGAGGGACGCACGACGTGGGCGGCTCGTCATGAGCGCAGCGGCGTGGGCGCGTGGGCGCGTGGGCTGCGTCGCCGTGGTGCGGCGACGTAAGCGCGTGGGTTTCATCGTAGGCGGCAGCGTTGGGGCTAGTTAGCCAGCGCGGTGGCTTCTCTCCTGGGCTGCTGACTGGGCCACGGGATGGCAAGGCACCCGCTTACGACCCTCGAAGACAACTGACGCAGGAGAAGAGAGTCCGGAGAGACAGTTCGGCGAAGAGAGTTCGGCTAGCGGATCCGCAGAAGAGAGAGAGTCCTCGGGAAGCGGGTCCGGAGGAGAGAGAGAGTCCGGGAAGCGGGTGTCACAGTTTTTCTCATCTTTTAGACGTCCCCCCTTCCCGGGTTGGTCTCGTCGCTCTGATTGGCGGGCGCCCGCTTCAGTTGGGGCGGTCTTCCTTTCTCGCCAAATTCCTTCTTTATCGTGGCCAACTTACATTCTTAATATCTAACTTATTCTAGTAAACTTAAAAATAAATTTAACCTAGTCTTATAATTAACTTATATTAACAATCGGAATAATCGGCGAGCGTGCACGAGAAGATGTATGAAGGTAGAGGAAGCGAAGTCTATATGCCGAGATAGAGTGACGTGGCGTTCCATCCTCTCTGCCTACTCTTACTGAGAAACGGCGTGATGGTTGCCGTTATATTTTTCAAAAAATTTGGAATATATAAAGATGGTGCTGATGTAAATAAAGTGATTTGGATGTCATGGATTTTAAAATATAAATATTATTTTTAACTTATTATTACTCGCGTTTTTAAAAGTGTCCTGAGCTTCACAAATATTGACATGTGGCCGGTTCATGGAGATACCTTCTCGGTAAGAACAATAGGCTCTCGATTGCCTGAGCGGCCGAATATTTATTACTCAGCTCCAACGACCCTTGCGAAAGGCGCGATTCGGGTCCTTGTTGCTGACTAATAAATCGAACGGTATTTTTTTAAAGAGAGACGCGTTTACAATAATTATTTTTATTAAAAAAATGATAGAATTGATGGATTTGGCACAGCGGTACTTTCGGTCTATATCATGTTATTTACAACTTGTTAAAAATTACCTCGAAAAAAAAAAAAGTGGAAATCAGAATAATGTAAATTTTTTTTTTTTTTAAAGTATCAGGACCCTGGAGACGTATTTCCGACTGGGTAAAAATCTTGAATAAAGAAGTCAAGATAAGTCCGCCTTGTTAGTTTGGTGAATGTATTATTTTTTGTAAGTTGCAACGTTTTGACCGCAAGCTATGTATTACATTGGTTGCCGCATAGGCACATACTTTATGTAGTGAACAGTAAAAGTGTTAACTGTAGTATTGATAGTCACAGATACGATTGAAGCTAAATACAAGACATTATATTACGGTCACCGTATTCGTAATATGTCTAGTCAAGTTCTGCTCTATTTAATATAAACTGTATAATGTGGGTGGAATGTGTCTTTTAAGCAAATAATTGATCGATTTGCATACTTATCGATTATTGTTTTTTAACGTAGTTACTATTTTTTATGTAATGGGCATTTGCAATACTGGACACATCAAACTGCAGATCACAAGCCACTAATAACAAAGTTTTATTTTTTTAATAATAAAAAATTATATAAATTATCGTAACAACAGGAAACAGTTTTCCACAACAGTGTATTCTTAACATATAGAATATTGCAGACCTCATCTTGAATATTGCAATGCTATATATCTGTTTATAAATGAAATATTAAGAGAATCGAGTGTTAAAAAAAATCTGAAACAAGTAGAATACAAGTTTTATTTGCATTTTTCAAATTTTATAGCTTCTTTAAAATTTTATAACCTTGATTCATTAAGGCTGTAGTCTGGTAAAACGAACGCAAAATTAGGAAATTATACGATTTTGCCATTTTAAAACGAATGTTTTTTTTTAATCGCGCAATAATAAAAAAACATAAATTGGATAAAAACAATATTTTTAAGGTGTTTCTGTTAAAAATTTTCTTGTTTTATGTTACTAAAATATAATTACTTTTACACCGGCAGATTACGCCATTTCAAATTAAGACTTAACTTAGGTTTCTGGGATCTGAATAAAGACTAAGTATTGAACAAAAAAAAATTGTAATAATTTTAAGATAATAAGTTGAACATGATTGCGATCGAAACCAAGTTTTTTTGATTTTGAAAAGAAATACAAGCATTTTAAATCACATACATTTTTGAGACATTGTCTTTTATTTCTACTTAAAATTATGCCTTCGGTAAAACTTTTAAAAAAAATATCGAAATACCTCAGTTGAAACCCTTTTTTATAGAATGCTATTCTCTTTTTTAAAAAAATAAAAAATAAATCTGGTTGTACTATTCAATTTAAAACAATATCTTATTGACTTTTTTATGACTTTCACTCCTGCCCTAATCGTTTTCGGCTGTCGTCTGCTTGGAAGACCTCCAAAGAGAAGAAAGGACAGCTGAAACTCAGCGTCACAAGAATCACCCTCTAGCCGATAACAGACCAATCGATCTAAGCAAAGAAGAAGAACAAGAATTAGTTTCTGATAAATAAATACACATTCTGTAATACGGTAGAATCTACATACTTGCATAAATATATTATGTGTTCCTATTTTTCATTGCAGACATTGCTTCGTGTCCTAACATTGAAAATTCCTAGCTTATTGGAGCGGAACTAATAAAAAACATCACTTGTAGATTTTGACATTGGCACTAAGTTGAAAGTTGCTTAACATTTGATGACTTTTGACATAAAACACAGAAAAAACCACTACACTTTTAATAAACTTTTAATTTTGGACCTTGAATGCGTTGAGTACAATATTATATTTCCTAATACCTGAAATCGATAATAATTTTAAGGTTAATATTACACATACATTCAACCTTTTGTGCATTTCGAACTACAATTATAACTTGCTGTATTAAAAGAAGTTTAATGAGGAACTTCAGCCCGACGGAAATTGGATACAATAAATGTTTTCTTGCGCGCGGTAAAAATTGGAGCATTAAATTGTACCGCAAAGTTTCCTGAAAATGTACTGAAAAGAAATAATAAATATTTTAATGAAAACGAGCTGCTTTGAACGACGTCACCAATTCATATAAATCAACCGATGATAACAGAGTTATGGAAGATTTCCGGTTTGCTCGCCGCAATAGACCAATGTGCAGAAGCGATCTAAATAAATTGGAAGAGAATCTCTGACGTCACACGCGGAGTTATTTCAGAAATACACAACTTTGAAAAATCATATCGCTGATAATAAGTTATATAAAAATTGAAGAAAGAATTTTTTTTTTTAATAGTCTTTAATATATATTTGTTTATACAAATAAAAAAAAAACACTCAAATTACTTATTAGAAATGTTATTTTAAAACTTGGTTCTGTTAACCAAACATTTGCTCGTTAATTCGATTAATTAAATTTTTCCAAGTGTTGCCTGGAAAATTAAATTAATCATTGATTTTTTTAAATATTTTTTTTATTATTTAAGAAAAACAACAGTTGTTATTTATGAATTATTATTTTTTTTATTTATTAATTACATTATACATACATTTGTTAAGGACAGAGACACAGTTTATTGCGACACAATCAGGAACGACCCATGTCTGTGAACTTGCTCCGACTCGCTAGAAAATCCGTGTTGAGTCGGGGCACTTGTAATGCATTCATAACCATACATACATATTTATATTATGTTTTATACATACATATACATATATATATTAAGTTTATACTTTATACATTATTACATTTTACATTTATAAATACATAAAAAGAGTACATACATCTAGTTAAAGTTTTTTACAAAATAAAATGAGAGTACATGTTACACAGTAAAGAGAAAAAATAATATAATATTTATAACATGAGAAAAAAAGAGCATGAAGGGATGAGGAAATAGATTGGAGGAGGGGAGAATAGAGATTTTTATAATATAGTTGACCGTCTCAAAATTTAAATCTGATAATAACATGAACATAATTAAAGGATCATCAACTTATTACACACCGACAAATGTTTCATTTTACAGTGATCGATTAACATTGATTGAAATATAATAATTGACATAAATTACTAAGATTATATTTATTTGTGACCACAGCGAATTTCTGACTGATAGACTGACAGTATTTGTTTATGAAATATTATTTGTTGTAATATTTTAAAAAAATGCGTTGTATTTTCATTACTCTTTAAATATTTACATTTACATTTGAAAACTACAGCTATACGAATAAAAACAACAAAAATGAATATGCTATTCATACATATTCCATGTCCACTCCCTAGTTGGAGCAAAGATGGTCCACAAGTCGTGTCGAGACTTCTGCTTTGATAGCCAATTTCTGCGCATCCTTCCGCGTCAAGTTCGCGTTCCTTTCTTCAAATATGAATAAGGAAGTTCAGTGATTTTTTTCAAATATATTTTTATTTGTTAATAGACTATCAAACTAAGCCAATTTTTTTATTTATTGTATTCTAATCGCTATGACTATTTCAAAATTTTGTTATTTTGAAATTGCTTCTGCTCGTGACGTCAGTAAATTGTAATAACATTTAAAAGTAGAGTCCCGTAGCTGTCAAAATATATATTTTTTAAATTAAATGGCTTCCAGGAACCGGAAATCTATCACAACTCATGTCAACACTCTAATTGATTGGTTGATTCGTAATAATTTGTGACGGTGCGGCGTTCAAAGTAGTTGATTTTTACTAACCGATTGCAACACAAAGTCGGCGAATCACCGGCCAAGGTCAATTTGTCACTGACGGCGATTCGCCGGTTTGTCTTTGAAGTGATTTTTTTTACACTAAAACTGAATGACAATAACTTTATTCATAAAAATAACATAAATAAGTAGATTTTAGTTACTGATTTCATATTAAAATGTAATAATCACAATCAATCAAATATTCATTCAGTCTTAATTTTATTTTTATAAGAAACGTGTCTCAATTAAATAGTGTGTTGTATGAACAAATAATTTCATCTTTATTAGTGGTGCAATGGGTTAAAACCATTTTTATAATTTTTTTACACATTTTTGAGAAACTTTGCCTTACAGTTAAATGCCCTTATTTTTACCGCGTGTAAAAAAACACTGAATTTCCCGTGGCGCTGAAGTTCCTAATTTGTAAATGTGTCCTCGGCGCGAGTGAAGACACATTATTTTTTTAATAAATAATACTGAATTAAATAAATAAATAACACCATGGGTCACCGGGGATCAGTTTTCCTTTTATTTTTGTTTTTGTCAAAGATCAAGCAGATTTATTAATCTTTAACTGCAGCTTCAACAACCGCGATATAAATTTAATTGAACTCTGCTGCTTATATTTCACTTTCAGTTTGGCAAATTATATAAAAGGCTTATGTCGGCTATTGTCATTCTTCCGCATGGCCAAATTTCAATTACATAAACAGTGGTAAAAACTGTATATACACCTTAGAGTAATAACCTAATAGAGTTGCCCATATGAAGGAAAACCGTTCTTTGATTATTAATCACAAGGGTAGCTTTAGATTACAGCGATACAACGGGCCACGATTGGTGTACTAATGCAGTGCCTTATGCACCATTATGTGCGGAAATCGAATAATGATGATGATGATGATATAAATTATATGGACAACACCACTTCCCCTGGTGGGGAAGGACTGTACAAAAATATAAGTTTACAGTACATTTTATCTTCCAACCTTCATTAATAATAAATGATGCATTTTCACGTATGTTAAGATAATATGATTATGTAGAAAGTAATGAAAATATTGATATCTTATATAATTATTGGAGAAATTTAACTGAATTTACTGTCAAATAGTTGGTAAAATTTTTGTAACCTGTTAGTAGAATTCAGTGTATTGAGTTTCATAATAATTATATAATTAAATTAAACTCGTCCATTTAAATAAATAATTATTAACATTGTTTCGCTTATTTGTGCGTGTTGTGGTCACATAGAACAGTATATAAACATAACAAATTGGAATTATTATACAAATGTCGTTTATGTAGGGTTCATAACCCATGATTAATGACACACACACGAGCTGAATAATTTCACCTGAAATTAAAGTGCGACGACCGATGAAGCAAGTCGGCGTTTTCTATATAATCCAATACAACATATTATGCAACTTTAACAATATTGCACATAAAAACGACAGTGTTGACCTGCAGTACAATTATATTGTTTCTACCATGGAGATAAGAAGAACAAAGATACGTGGCCTATAAAGAGAGCACGGGACCAGTCAACGTTCAGTTAGACAGCCCAGTAAAGTTCAGTCAGTCAATCGCTCAGTTCCAGCATGTAGTTCAAGAGCAGTCTCTTCAACCCATCATCGCAGTAACACTCGCGCAACACAATTCACCGTAATAAATATATATATATATAAAACAACAACCTCGCGTCGTCTGTCAATCTTTAACTGGGGTAGGTGCTCCACCAACCCTCAACAACCTTATCTTACATATGTATTTTTTATTGTTTGTGAATCATGATAAATAAAATTAAAATAAAATACGAGGAGACATTGGGCTCAACAATGTTTGAGTATGTCCAAGCACTTGCAGACTGTTTTTTTTTTGTAGTTGCAAATTATTTGTACCTTGCTTTTGTTATGTGCAAGGTTTTATCGAATATATTTATCTTTAGATTATATTCCGTTGACTTTAACATTTTTCACCGTAGACTACAATAATAAAAATAAAGCAGAATCAGAATAAACAAAATAACTCTAGAAATATTACATTAACAAATAATAAAAATAAAAAAAATCGTAAAAGTTGGACACAAAAAACAAAAGGAGCTAGATACTACCATTAAATAACTTAGCCTGGTTGATCGTCCCTGTAATGAATCGAACAGTCTCTCTTCGTGTATCATTACAATTCAGGAGCTCAGCTAGGTTACTAGTCGCAACAATCCGAGTGTTTACTTTGCATTCAAGCTCCCACATCGGCCTATCAAACATTGGACATTATATAAGAAGATGTTCTACAGTCTGCTCAGTGATGCCATCACGTGCACAGCAAGTATCGTCTCGCAGCCCAAAGCGATGCAGATATTCCCTCATGCATCCATGTCCCGAGAGAGCCTGAGTTAATTCATATGTAGGGGTTTCATGCTTCCAAAATGTTTTGGCCTCGTCTGTGCTTCTCAAAAGTTGCTTGATCCACTTATTGGAAGTTTTTTCTTCATAAAATTACCTCCACTCATTTAATTTATCTTTTGAAAGGGACCACCTTGCAGACTGGTTGGATTTCCTCCCTAGGGAGTTATTCATATTTAAATTTATTTCAACAGAGAGGGAAAACATTTTTGAGAAGGGAATATGACAGATCATAAGCCCTGTAAATGCCTAGACTTCTTACAAAATAAAGCCTTTAGAATCATTTTGAAAAAAAACAGATATACGAGGGTAAAGTCGATGGTAAATGAAATGAAATTATTAACATATAAACAAAGAATATTTTACAATACAATGATATTTGTTCATAAAATTATAAACTCTAATAAAAAAACAGAATTTTGGAAAAAAATTGATCGGAACCAGCATGAACACAATCACAATACTAGAGAAAAGAACAAAATTAGACTTCCATTTAGGAAAAAGGCAAAGTCACAAAATTCAATTTTATTTAAAGCAATTAAAAAGTATTACGAAATGGAAAAAAATATTTATGAAGAAAAAAACATATCAAAATTTAAAATAATGGTCAAGACATATGTGATAAACAATTTATAAATTAAATATATTTTCAATGTTATTATTAGAACACACATAACAATATGTATGATATGTGTGCCCTACTTTAAGATTTAAATAAAATAAAATATACTGGAATTCCGCAAACACCACTCGACGCCCATGGGTCCATCCGATGACAGCTGTCATTATAGAATGCCGAGTCTATAAAACAAAATTTCAAACGGTTTTAATTTTGAATTGATATTTTTTTGTTAGTGAGTTTACCACGAAAACTTCACATAACTTGGATGTCAGCTAATCGGTTTAATCACAATTCAATACTAAATGTATTGCATAACTTTGTATTTACGAGCTTACGCAATCCCAATAATCCATTTACATATTAATCTTTCAAATCCATGTACGATTTAAATGGTTTCAATACTAAATCGTTTTTGAAAGTCTAAACAGAATTTATTACAAGCTTCCGATAAGCCAATATTCCTTTTCCGGTGTTTGGAATATCCATTTCCGTTATTCTACAAGATCACGATATATCTGTACGGGCACTGAAATAATGCAACCTTAACTTCCGGTAGTACGCATGTGGAAAATGGAAAATCTAGCATCGGTACAATACCAGTTTCCTTATAGTTGCATTGATGGCGTGCAAAGTTTGAATTTAATAGCACATTCGATTCAATTTATAATAACGCTTGGACATTATTAATTAATTACCGCTATAATCTAGTTCATACAAAGTTTACGTAAGAAAATAATTAAAATCACTTTTGTGTAAACATGCACTTATATCCAGTACAATTATATCGACATGCCCTACGCACAGTTTTATTTCTGAAAATCTATTCCAGTAGAACTCCAATTATCCGAATCACTTTTAGAATTTCAGAAAAAAAAGCGTTACGTGTAAAAGAATCGGGTTACGATCCCGTGTAGTGTTTCGGACTCACGTCTCAAAGGTCCGAGGTTCGATTTCTACTCTACCCCAACTTGATTCTCCTTTTCTAATAGTGAGTTATTTACAACTCATAAAAAGGCGTCCTCAAAATTAAATCTTTGAGTATTAACGCAAATATTTATTTTTGTGGCAAGAAGCTCCTTTTCTTTAAAAATGTTTTTTCCCCATTTTTTTAACTAAGCGACGAATTAAAAAAGACTTTTTTTTCGGAAAAAATCCAAATATACGAATTTTCGATAATCTGAATGAGATTCGGTCCCAATGGATTCGGATAATTGAAGTTCTACTGTGCATACTTTGCAGGAGATAGCTTATAAGGTTTTTTCATTATATTTTTAAAAAATAATTTACTTTTGTATCTGAATTTTGAACTTCTGTTAAATATTTGTTTTTATAGTTATATGTTTTTTTGTATTTCTTTTCTTTTATTTTTTTTAAAATTCGTTAGTGTCATTTAAGAGATATTATAAGGTCTAGTTATGTTATTTATACCTCGTCTAGTTTATGTAGCCATCGTGTGTTTTTTCAAGATGGTTTTATTTATATTGATCTCCAGTGTAATTTTTCAAGTGGTAAAGTAAATCTTTGTAGTGTTTTAAGTCCATTGTATTTTTGACTACCGAACGTTTGTCTTAGCTTTTTTAATGAAGTATTGTTGTTGTCTGGTATCTATTATATTTGTTGACGTTTTTGGTTAATACATAATTACGAAACATCTTAAAATCTTCAAAAATGCCGATAGAGTAGAGTGATTTTCGAGTACTTTACGTAGGATATGTCGATATATTTTTGTACATATAAATAAATGAACAAAAATAATTAAAGTATCAATTCAATAAATGACAAAGTTATAAGTAAAATAAATAGTATTTACAATCTGAGTAGTTAGCACACGAGTCACGGAGTGCTCGGTCGTATGTAGCGGAAACTAAAGCCAAATACGATTTTGATTGCGTTGTAGTAGAGCTCTCTGACGTCAGTATGGGAATAGGAATTAAGGGAGAAATTATCAATAATATCAGATATATTGACTATGCTGTACTATCCTGGTTTACAACGCGTGTATTCGATGAATATCTCAAAACTATTCTGTCACAAAGGCCTATTGCGTTGGTAAAAAGGCTTATAACCTTTGTTGAAAAGTGGTAGTGTTGTCAATATGAAGAAAGTGTTGACCTCGCGTCAGAGAAGTTGATGCATGTCGCGGATTGAAAATTTATACTGGCTGGTGAAAACAAATAAACAGAAAATTTCATTCATATTATTTCCCCTTCCTGGCCTAAAGGGGATATTTAGAGTCCCCCAGGTAGCATATTTTTAGACAACTTTTTACTCTTTTTAAAAATTATGCTATTTATACATTATTTTACAATATATTATAAAATATTTAACAACAATGGTTCCGATAAACTATAAATTAATAGTTTGTCGTCGGGTGCTAAGACATTAGTAATTGATTTCAATTTTTGCATAATCTTACTCTAACTACTAACTTTAATAATGATCAAAACATTCAAATATTTTTTTGTCGAATTCTTTCAATAAAAATTCTCATTTCTCTTTGCTTTCCTCGTGCAAACAACAAACATTACAATTCATGGCTTTACATTTTAATAATATTTGATATTAGTCAGTTTGCACATTTGCCTTTTGCTATTTGGGGGCATATTTCCAGCCATAACAATTAAATTCCGAATTTCGTGCTTGAAATTTTAAAAGCATTCCCCCTCACAACTCCCCGCTGATTTTGTTAAATTTTCGCTTAATAAGTTTTTAAAAAATTGATATTGATATGCGAAACTGAAGAAAGACTCGAGTCTTTATGAACAGTTTCGGGAAAGGGGTGGATCTTTCATTGTAACTCCCCGCTGTACCACCCGCGAAAGCAATCAAGGTTTTAAATCAATGCTTTTCAACGTGTCACAGAGAAAGCAGCGCGTTTTCATTAAGCATCCTTTCGCAATAGTATTTTATGGTTAAATGTATGAATTCCGGGGAATATTATGAAACAGTTTTATAAACACCACCATGACAATCATAAGCACATATTTCATGTTATTCTCGACTTAACCTTTAGAGTAACGGAATATTAGGATGGGGGTGAGTGTTTTAATATCCAGAGGTATAACGAATGTTCCACCTAGAAAGTAACTTCTTTTGCAATATAATGCATCAAATTCACGTATAATGTGTATATGTGTTTCATCATTAGAAGTTACATACATAAATCTTAACTTATCCAACAGAATTTGCATTTAAATGTGTCCATGCTGTATAAAAGAAAGTAACTACATTATACATCCAAAAAAGAAACACCTGTATCTAATTTGAACATAAAAAATGCATTATTCAATACTATGAAACAAATTAATGCATTTTTTGCATTTGGAAAGCTTTAACATTGTACGCAGTAACAACACGATAAGTGACGGTATACAATTCACTGTGTTGTTTATCAAAGAACTCTAATGAGGATTTGTTTTTTTTTTGTATTATATTTAGATACAAAACTTTATGAGTTATTTTTTTATTTTTTTCTTTAATTATTTACTCATGTAAATTCAAAGGTAAAATAATACAATTTCATCATGTAAAATTATTATTGTTATTTTTATTATATAAACGCTTTTTGAAAGTAATTAAATACGGTATTGAATTTTATTTTATTTTACTTTTCTTTTTTTTTGTTAATTTTTTTATTTTATTATTTTTTTCTTTTTTTAAAAATTATATTTTGTTTTATTTTATTTTATTCAAATTCTTTTTTTTAAATAATCATTAACAATAATGTGAGTATGTTCAAACGTTTGTAGACAAGCTGGATATTCTCCCTCGGGAGTTCAAAATTTATTGAAACAGAGAGGAAAACATTTTTAGAAGCAAATATGGAAGTCTAGATATTTACAGGGTTCATGACCTATTATCGTTTGGTTTAAGTGGCCACTTTAAACACTGTATAACATTTGGACAAACTTAAAACATTGTTGATTAAAATAACTGGTAAAAGAAGTATAAAAATTTAAAAGTATTTTCAGGCTTAGGTTAAATATTTCAGCCAGATGAATATTACTTTTTTTAATTTTGTTTATTAACGCCCAAAGAGCATTTATAAAAAAAAATACATGCTAATATACTAAAAAAAATGTATCTCACTTTATATCTTAACATTTATAAAATAATTATGAATAATGCAATATTATTTTGAAATAAAATAATCCAGCCAACAAAAATACCACAGTACTTTCTCTTTCATATTTTGCATACATCTTCAATAAAAAAGTTCATAACAATTGACCATGCAAATTTACAATCTTAAAGTGGGGTTATGATGAGTGTAAAATGGCGAATATCAATGAACTAAGGCCAAATTAATCAATATACCATTCTAAATTTTATTAAATATATTTTTTTAAATTTATTTATTAACGCCTAAAAGATTTTACATGTACAAAGGTTGTAAAAAAATACGTAAATGTATTAGAGATCGATTGTGAGGGGGTAAGTAAGTATGAGTCTCTGTTATGATAGTGTGGGAGTGGGCATATGTGTGTTAAGCAATACACACATGTCTTAAAGATCTAAAATGTTAATAAGCTTTGGAAAAAAATATTGTTTTTTTTTCAATTCGTCTTTTTAAAGGGAGCATTTTTAAAGTTAAATCATTGCCTTTGTGTATTTAATAAGTTATCAAGATACGTTGTAATTCGTATAATACAGTGCCTTATGCACTATAAGGTGCAGAAAGGGGAACGATGATTATTAAGATTCGGATATAAAATAAGTATTAGAAATGTGAGTTGATAGCATTGCCTATAAACAGGCGTATTTCTGCATTTAGATTTTACGCATTAGCGTTGTACAAATACATGTATTATTTTCTTATTTTTTACTACGATTTTCAAAACTGTTTCATACTTAATTGTTTTTTCAATTGAACTTTTAATCAAGGTCCTTTTTTTGATGTTATTTAGATCATATGACATAACAATGAAATTTGTTTCCCAAACATTTTAATAGATCTAGTGAAAGATTGAGTAGTTTACTTGAAATTCCTTATTGTAAATCCAGACTCGAGCAATGACACTTATTTTCATAGCTCTAAAACTGTTGATCAGGAAGATTAAAATTTTTGGTAAAATTATTGATTGAAAAAAGCAGATTTAAATAGCTCATTTTTTAATGAATAGCATATAATTTTACTATCATTTTCTGATTTTTATTGACAAAAAAAATGTGTTCTAATATTGTCACATATTTTTTTTTATATCTATCGTATTCTTACTTTATTTTTATAAAATGTGTACTTTTTTGTGTTGATATAATGTTTTACAGTATATTATAGTGTATTTGAAAAAAATTTTTTTTGAAAAAATTAAATTAATTTTTTATTTTTAAAAACAGAGGTTTGTTTTGAAGCATTTCTCTTTAGGATCACGTAAATCAATAAACAAATTATTATGTTGTTAAAAAAGGTAGTAAACCTGGTATTGTATGGTACGGTAGTAGTAAAACGGTCAAAACGAAATGCTGATTATTCAACTCTTGTATAATGCCAGTACTCCTATATGGGTGTGAATTTTGGCACCTTACCAAAGCTCAAAACACCAACTTTCTAAGGTATAAGGTGATTCAATTTTATAACTAACATTGAAGTCCGAGAACGGACGCAGCAGCCTCCTATAGCGAGCGTCCTGAGGATGCGGCGGTGGACCTGGCTTGGACACGTGCTGTACATGCCTCAGGGAACCTAAACCCAAGTTACCTCTTCTTTAAACCTGCGGGCTTACGTTGTCCTGGAAGGTCGTCAATGACGATCTTTAGACCTTATTCGGCGGAATTAAGGGGCGCTGGATTGATGTTGGAAGAGGAAAAAATGCTGGCTGGCGATAGGGTCTTCCGGAGGCAACTGGTGATATCCACATGCTCCGCTTAGGAGCGGATGTGGAAAAGAATAAAAAACCTAATATTATTTTTGATCGGCCAATCAAAAATCTTTTAATGCTTTTAATCGTCAACAAAGTTTAAACATCAGAAATTCGTTTTTAAATTCTAGGGTTGTCCAAGAATTAAGGAACTGAGTTATTAAAAAAAAAAAAAAGTATTTTTACTTAAAAGCATATAACATTGTAAGCATCTATACATATTCTCACTATTTTCCAACGTAGTTCCTGTTGTGATGAATAGATCCATGCACTTAGTGAACCGTGGCACTTGATCGAAATCAATTTTAATGTTTCCCTTTGTTTTAATTACAATAACAATGCGTAATTTTTCACGCATCGGTTATAATATATTGCGAGTGTTTTAATAAAAATAATTATTTTAGCCAAAGCATCGGTTTACATAAGAATTTGATATCGACGATGAAAAACTCTTTTATGCTCACTTGTTCGACCCCACCTAAGACATGCTTCTCTAATTTGGTTTCCATTCTATAGGACTCAATTTACCATAAAGAGTCTGTTTAACACCGTTTTTAAAAATAAGTGGCATGGTTGTTCGGATTGCAATGGGAATATTATTCCTTTATTGAAATAGAACACTCTCTTAATCTGTCTTCATTGGAGCTTCTTGGAACAGAGATGGATCTTATTTGCATTTTCAACATGCTTGATGCTTTAAGTGATGTCGCATCTCTGTTGCAATCAATTTCTCTTTATATTCCCAACCGTGTAACCAGAAGTCAAAATTTTATATTTATCTTTTTAGAGTAACTTTTGCTTTCTTCCCCCCAATGTCCATACTGTGTAGATTAGTTAATTTGTCGCACAACTTGGACCGTCGGATCTTCAGTATCAGACACAGTATGGGATGAAGAACGATTTGCATGCCTTAGCTCGAAGACAAATATTGATCTTGTTCTTTTATATGTAGGATTTATAGTCCATAATCGATGACACACACGTGCTAAAACGTTTCACTTGAAATAGTGCGATGATCGAAGAAAGCAATGTCATCATTTTCTATAGAATCCAATATCACATTTAATTTAACTCTTTCAGTATTGATCACGAAATCGATCATCGTTCTGCAGTACATTCACGTCGTCCCTACGATGAAGAAATGAACTACAAAGGAACGTCGCCTATAAAGAGACCTTAAGGCGTGGCAACGCCAGTCAGTCAGCCTAACAAGTTCAGTTCACTTCAGTCCAGCTCGACGAAGTCACTCAGTTCCATCATGTAGTTCAAGTACAGTCCTTTCAACTCATCATCGCCGCTACGCTCACGCTACACAACCGAGTGGTGTAGCTTATTTGCCATGTAATAAATATGCATTAAATATCAACCATGTCGTGTCTGTCAATTTCTAACTGGGGTACTTACTTACTTAGTTAGCGTGCCCGGTTGGATTGTATCCTGCCACTTCAATTTGCGGCGACAGATGTCACCTTGTCGTTTGCAACAATTAGGTCCCCAGGAATGCAGCCTTCCACCATGAGCAGGCATGTCAATGGGTGGCTGTCGTCCTGGGTTGCGCCGCAATCACACAATATATCATCACCAGAGAGGTACCCCCATATTAGGAGATTTTTCGTGTAACATCCACCCGTAGTCTATTGAGGTCGATCCATGGAGAGTATGGTAGGTGTTCACTTCCTTAGAGAACCCTCATTTGGATCCATCCACGGTCTCGCTCCAAGACCCTATTGCCATATGTAGTTCTTCTCTCCGCTGTTGTGAGGATTCAACAGGAGAGGTGGCTTTGATAAAAATGTTTCTAGATGTCAGACGCAAGGCCGTTGGTTGATGATGGTGTAGGGGATGCCTAGGATCGTAAGTTTGTTTGTACCTCTCTGCTTTTGCGGCTGTCCTTCTTCAAATGTGTGATGTCCTAACTGGGGTAGGAACTCCCAAACCTCAACTACATACTTCCTACATATATATTTTATATCATTATTTTATTGCCCTTGTTTGTCTTTATTACATTATTTTACATTGTTTCTTTATACAGGTATTTTCATTGGCTTCAGCCGTATATTTCATAAATAAAAATGTCCAGAATCAAGCCCGGGATATCACATACGGCAGCCAGACGTCAAATTACTTTTCTGAATTTCGCATGTGTAATATTATTAAAGGCATAAAACCTTCACAATACCTTGCCAGAAGCAAAGTTGTTTGATTAAGATAACCTATTAAATACGTATATTTGATAGTCCTCTAAGTGTTACAATTGGGCATTTTGGTGAAGAACAATTAGTGTGTTGTCGTAATAATCGATACGTAACATTTAGGAAATGTAATAAAATTATCGTAAATTGATAAACTACTTAATGCCGCGGATAATACCATCAAATTAAATGTTAATTGTTAACTATAAAATTTAAATAAAACTAAGAGGCGAGTCAATGATAATTTTAAAATGTTCGAGAACCATAATTAATAAAAAGTAGGGAAATATCACTTTTTTAAAACATTTTTAAAGTGTGAAATACTGTGCAGTTAAAAAAAATACTTTGCTACTTATTAAAAGCATAAAAAATATTTTTATATTTGCAAATTTTGGATTCCCCCTAAACGGTCATTGCATTGGCCACGCCTCTAATACGTCACGATTCTTGACGTCACAATTATCAATGCCAAACATGTCGCTTATTTCTAGTAAATGTTTTTTTTTTTTTTAAGTTATAATTGAAAACATTTTTCAACAACATCCATATTGAATTTGAAAATAAAAATAATTATTCTAAATTCATTTCATTTATTTATTTAAACTGGTATTCGTAGTATGTAATATTTCTCCAATGGGGAAATTTATGAAGAAAAAAAATTTTTTTTTTTCAAACACATGTGTTAAACTACCTATGAAATATATAAAATATGTGCAGGTATATCGTTTTTATTAGAGCGCACATAAAAGCATGTTTACGTATGCCGTATTTTAAGATTCAAAATAAAATAAATAAATCATAAAATAGGTGCGAAGGTTTTCACGGTCACTGTTATCAATATGTTTCTGTTTTGGGTTAAAGAATGTGTGTTGGATTTGTTCCGACGTTTTGACTACTATTGCAGGTTCTAAATAGTAGACTAACTCAAGAGAACTACGCGCCAACCATGCTCTAGGACCCGTTTCGTCTGCTCTAAGGTCTGAGAGATTGTTAGGACGATTAGGGTCTTTGCATAGGATTGTTTCTACTTTTGGTATTAGGATAATGGTTTTTGCTAGAAATTCAGTATTATGACAAGAAGCAATTTCGCCTTAGTTCGATAGGGATCATGTTAGGATCTGTGTTAGGTGCCAGTAGTGTCTTGATAAGTTGATGTTCCTCTGTGATTTTGTTATAGATACGTATTGTTTTTCTTCTGTTGCTTGAATGCACGTTGTATGTAGCAAATTATTCTAATGTTTCCAATATGTATTTGGGTTTTGTGTCCTTGTTTGATTTGTTTTTATTACTACGTTCTTCTTCCTTTCTGAGGCGGGATCTAGAGCGTGGGGCAGCGGTCTCAATTTGGGACTAGCACTGTACTCCTTCACTGTCATACTGGGAAAATAGAAAAAGGATATTGTGCTGACCATGTGTATTTGATTGATCACAAATTGACAACACTGCAGTGAGGGGTACAATGAAAGCTTTTAAAATTTCTTTGTTTTGTTATTTTCGCGGTTTGATTGAAAGAAATATTAAATTTTCGCTTAGTTAGTTTTAAAAAATCGATATTGATATGCGAAACTGAAGAAAGACTCAAGTCTTTATGAACAGTTTCAAGAAAGGGGTGGATGCTTTCATTGTATTGCAGGAGCCATTTTCAGGGTAAAATGTGTGTTTTATAGAAAAAAGTATGTGTTTATGTATTAGTAATTTGAACCGTGTCGCGGTTGGTAGTAGGCACATATTTTTTTGTAGTATATAGTGCTGGGAATCATGTTGAGTATAATTTACAATAGCATATGATAGTTTATCGAATAGAAAGAAAAACATTTTTGAGAGGGAATATGAAGTATTTGCATAAAGCTTATGAACTTGTCGATGGCTGGCTTAGTTGCGTACTCATGTATTCATTTTTATTTATATTTTTCAGCTACCTTAAGTACCTTTTAAAGTTAATTACGACAATAAGAATAGGTAGGTTTAACTTTATATGTTTTTTGTTTCAATAATTTAATAAAGTATTTTTTAATTACAATTTCAATTGCAATTGTTATATGTATTGATTTAAACAGTTTTAGTATCACCATCACCATCATTCCCTTTCCGTCCCTAATGGTGCATAGGGCAATGCATTAGTACACCAACCGCAGCATGAAGGTAACATATAATGAAATATTCTGATGCAAAAACACCCCTTTAAATAATATTTCATATCAACCATGTCGGGAATCGAACCCGAGAGCTCTTGCATGGTAGCCAAATGCGCTGACCATTGCACCACGAGGTCGACAGAGCTTAAGTATAATCCAATAAAAAAAACACATCTAATAAAAGAGGTCTAACCATAACTCTTTGATCCCTGAAGATAGATTTAGTAGAATTTTAGAAACTTTTCGTTTTTGAATTAGGTTATTTATAATTTTAAAGTATTAAGTATTTTTTTTAATATTTAAAGCATTAACTTTATGGTCAAAATTTTACCAAATATTATTCAATATTTGTATAAATATAACCAGTGGGTTTTGCATGCTGGTTTCAATGCCCTGACGAAGAGAAGGGTACGTCTCGAAACCGGTAGACATAGAAAAGTCGGTAAGTGGTTATATACAAATATTTAATAACGTTTATATCAACTGTTTTTTTTTTAACTCTTTTTGTATAAAAAAATAGTGGTATAAAATTGTGTGGTCGGGAAATTGCAATATAAAAAGTTGTTAATTTTCCAATCCAAAAATAAATAATAAACCCGCATTTTAATCAAACCACAAGAATATTTTCAAAAAAATATTACTTGTTATTGATTTATAATGTATCATAATTAATTTGGAACTATCTAATTCAAAAAAGCCTAAACTACCTACTAAAAAATGTCCAAATATGTACAAAAAATTTAATGCGTTATCATAAAAGAGATTGTATGAGTTATTTTACACCAGGTCCGCGATTATGAACAGCTATCTTTATCGGTATATACTAAGACGGTAATAAACTAATATCGGCATTTATGTACGAAAGTGCGCATATTTGTATGAACATTCAAAGTATCGAAAAAAAATGCGAACATGTTCTTTTTTTTAATTCAGAAAACTTAATTTTACTTTGTTTTTATTTTACTAAGAAGGTAAACATGAACAAAAAATATAAAAGGGCAAATAATGAAACCCACTAAACCGGCTTGTCAGCAGAAGATACATTTAAACTTTTTATCAGAATACGTACCCTGGAGAAATTTGTACCACGATTTTAATTTTTTTTTAAAAGTAATCGTTTTCAATCTATAAATAATAAAGTGTGCATGTGTTGACATATAATTGATGAACAATATATAAACATAGGAAATTGATATTATTATACCAATTTCATGTTTATTGTTTGTGAACCTGAATAAATAAAATAAAATAAATAAGTAAAAAGTACAAGTAACCCTCTTAAAATAGAACAAAGATTAATTATCAAAGTAAGTCTAAAGAAACCCTCGACATTTAACTCGAAAAGTCTATATAAAATATTTAAGGCTCATACGGTAGACACTCTTTATAAAATAAATTATAGTATTCAAATTTATAAAAAAGAAAAAATAAAAGAATTCTAGATGAATATTAAAATTCCAGTCAAAAAAGCTTTGTCTTCAAAGGTGTAAAAAAATATAATAATCTTCCTAGTGAAATAAAAACTATAAAAAATAATACATCAATAAATAAATCTAAAGAAATTTTTGGAACACGTGTAAAAACAACATTAAATTTTCATTAGTATAAATTTATTATTGTTTTATGTTTTTTCTTTATATTTCCTATGTTTTTTTTTCCTTATGTACTCTTATTTAAAATTATATAAACTCTTATAAATAAACAACTACAATAGTGTAAGTCACTCTCCAAGCACAAGAATTAGTTTCTTTTTTTGGATCGTTACAGTGATAACATTTACTAGATGTGTAAAAGTAGATATGTGTAGATTTTTAAAAAAAGCATGTACCTTTTATGAAATTTATTGATAAAAAAATATATAAAAAATGGTTGACACGGGACATTCGTATCTAGTCGGAACGGGAAACAGTGAAATGTTAGCCTTGTTATCTTCAGTTAAAATATTGGATAAATTGCATTTTTACTTTATTCACAGCATCTTTTTACTACATCAATAACAAATTTGCATTCCCAACAACATCTGCCATATATTTAATACATTTTTATAGACTTTCTCCTTTCTCTCTTCCCGCTGTACAGCTATACACCTAACGCCGTATAACATATAATTATATTATGTATAATGTATAACGCATAACACGTTTTACTTCGAGTCACCTCATAACGTGTTGTAATATTGCATGGTATGTATACAGTCGGAAGTTAATGGTCATTATGTCAAGCGGTTTACTTTAAACTTAATGTGCCACTTTCAAAAACTACTCTCTTCTGCTAAACATAATTAATGCTTTTTTAATGTAAATAGCTTAAGAGATTATTCGTTGTGTTTTGTTTATTGAATTTTTACTGTTTTTCATTACGTAATTTATCTTAATCTCTTAAATCACTTTAATCTAAATACAATACGGATAACTGAGTACGCAATAAATGTTGAGCTTTAGTTGTCATTTTTTTTTATATTTCAAGATAACTTATGTTTTTTTACATACTTTTATTCAAGGTAGTATTAAAAAAGTATTCTTATACTTTTTTTAAAGTAGAGTGTAATTTTTAAAAATAAATCAAATTAGACGGACACGTGAAAAGTATAATTTACAGTACGCATGGTAAAATTTACAACAGAGTACTTTTTTGCATCAGAAATTTTTAAATTTGACCAACGATCCAAGACTGTAGATTTGACAAAGACGTCGTTTTTATAGAACACAAAAACACGGATGACATTTTCATGGTTTTTGCAGTCAAAGATTTCTATCTTTACTGTTTTTGTCTGAAGATCTAAGATACCGGATCTAACGTATCGCTATTTTTCGATATGTGTGTTATTTTGACGGTTTTTGCAGTCAAAGGTTAAGATTTTAACATATTTCGTCCAAAAAATATATATTTTCATTCTAATAATTTACCTCAATATTTCAATTTCAATTAACCGATTACCTCACCCTACTGTGACAGATGGTCGAGATACGCTGCATATGATTTAACAATGCAGTTCCCTATGCACCGTTGTCTAAGGAATAAGGTATTATGATAATAAATCAAATACTTTTTGTGATAAGCCATTGAGAATTATTACGAAATGGATGTGCTGTAGATCTTCACCAACGTTTTTGCATCGTTCTTCCAGATCATATTTTTCGACCGAAAAGGGGATAATACATAACTTTTTATTTTATTATTGTTTTCATTTATTGAACCAGGTCCAAGGTTCAAATCCCACTCTACCACAACTCGATTTCCATTTTTCCAGCACAAGTTATTTACGACTTTTACAAAATGGTCTGACAATTTACATATAATGTAAGTAATAAGAACTCAAGAAGGTATTTCTCTTTTCATAAAAAAAAATAAACATTTATTATAAATATATTTGAAAAGGTTCAACTAGAGGGTTCCTTTTAATATTAGTGACAATAATAATTGTCACATAAATGTAAAACAAAATGTAAAGTTACTAATCGTGCACTACTTGTAATACTATTAACATGTAAAAGTTATTTGTATTATTAAAAAAATCTACTCTTATTTAAATTTATTGCAATAGAGAGAGAAAACATTATTGAGAAGGGAATATGGAAGTCTAGGCGTTTACAAGGCTTATGACCTGTCATTGGCTGGTTTTTTTATAATTTTTTTTTTATATTACTTCTAAATTACTTTCTTTTTTTTAATCAAAAAAATCTTAAAAAAAAAAAAAAGCATAATTACATAGCAATGAAATATATATCAATAGTAAAAATAGTAAACAAAAATCCCACAAAGGCATGGCCTGTTCATGGGTATACAAGAAAATGTTAATGAATTTTTGCTCCTTTAATAAATAATGGACAGTTATAATTTTTGTGTAACATAAGAAATAAAATATATAATATTCTGTAAAAGATTATATGGCATTTTTTTTATAGTAATTAAAAAAGGAAATAAAAAATATTTTTAAAAAAACACAAAAATATTCCTAAAGGGCAAAAAAATAAATCTTAGAAAAAAAGAGTTCATATCTTTAGTTTGAATCCAGGATAGTGCATGTTTTTAAAAAAAGGAAAATTTTGAAAGTTTGGAATCAATGAAATATTATCAGTTAAAAAACGCATGTCTCTGTGCGAGCCTTGTTTTACAATGTGGTATTTCTAACACACAATTCTTTCTTTGAATTGCTTGTAAATAAATTTTGGTTCTAAAATATCTATTTTAAACATTGAAAACAATATATTTGTCTTAGGTCTAAAAGTTTAGTTTCTTGGAACAATTGGAAAGAGGGAAAAGTGCGATTTTTGTGAAGAATTATTTTTAATATAAATTTTTGAACAGTTTCTTATGGTTTAATATGGTTGTTGTAAGTTACTCCATCCAATTATTCCATAGGAAAGCGATGACTGAACAAGTGCATAATATACCATTTTAATTGTATGTAGCTGGGCGTAAATACTTAGTCGTTTGAACACATATGTGAAATATCGTTTATTAACAATTACTTCAAGATGATTAGTCCATTTAAGTTGAAGTTGTTACTCCCAGGTATTTTATGCACCTTTCAGACTTCGTGTTTAAGTGGCCACTTTACACACTGTATAACATTCACCATTCTGCCCATGTTTAAACATCCACATTCCCTCAACTCCTCCGTATGTTGACTTTTGTGAAGTAAAGGAGCTGAAACCTTTATTATTTGGGTGAGATTCATCCGGCTGAACCAAATCACCTACTAGTTTACGCCTGGAAACAATTTTCCAATTTTTACACTTCTTCTTTTACCAGGTAGTTAAATTTGGACATACTCAAACATTGTTGAAATCTACTCTTGACTATCGACGCACAGTTTCGCATTGTAATATATATTACGATACAGTACAGCACATATTTATTTTGTATATAGGCTCCGGATTCAAGGCACAACATCATAACTTAAATTTGTGACATAAATTATTTTTTTTAGTCAAGTTAAAGACATATTAATTCTAACATGTATAATTCAATTGATGATTATAAATATTAAAGGTTCTATTTACAAATGAGTTTAGATACGAATGTGTGAAATATTTAGAAAATTTGAATATATATTGGTTAGTGGTCTGCGCTACAGGGACCGCAAAACTAATAAATGATAGAAGTGTAGAAGAAGAATGATAGAAGAAGAAAACAAATAAATAAAAAATCACTTTCTAGAGGGTTAACACGATCCAGAATACCACCCTTTTAAATAAATATTTCATATCAACCATTTCGGGAATCAAACTCGAGACCTTTTGCATGGTTGGCAAAAGCGCTGACCACTGCACCAAGAGGTTGATAACTTTTTAAATTTTAATTCTCCTCTTATTAATGTGTTTTACATTTAAATTGCTCTTTACTTTCTTTCCTTTTTTTACAATTTATTACTAATTCAGTGGAATAATTTTGATTTTATTTTATGTTATTTGCTATATTTATTTACAGTAAAACCTCGTTTTTACGTTCCTCGATTTTATATTTTCCAGCTTTTTACACCGAAATGTTCAGGACTTATTTTTCGTCATACATTATCATACAAATATTGCCCCCAATCAACGTATTGTACATTTTTTATCACCCCGGATTTACGTTTGATTTTTTTCGGAATTCATTTGATGTGTCAAAAAAGCCAAAACTATATCGTAAATACACTACAATGCTGACATAAGTTTAGGATAATATATCTAGTTATTTTTTTAAAGTCATTAAGACGACTGCAGCCGTGCTCCTGCGAGTTTAAAGTGTTTAAAGTTTAAGTAAGTACGTGTAGATATTTATCACTTAATTACTGAATTAATTCATCCACGTCAACTCTCTAGGTGGAGCATATGGTATCCACAAAATTTATTTAGGTCTTTCTGGGTCTATTGATGTCTTTCAATAGCTCGGCTTTTCCGAAATGATCTTTATGTATATCGTCTGCAATAAACACTTGCTTGCAAGTTCTTTAACAAGGCGACATTCGACTTCCCACCAGATATAAAAGTCTTGTTCTTAACAGTTAAAAACTTAACAGTTTGACGTTTTGGGTTCTAGAGAGGTGCCGCAATTCGCTTTTATAGAAAAGAATAGACATTTTTTCGGCGGCATTTAGTTTTTATCCTGTAAAACGTAATGCATCAACAAGTAATCCGAAATTTGCAGAGGAGCCCGTTGTCTTCTTTCTGCATATTTTTACAAATTTATGCATTGAATAGATTAAAAAACATAACCACTTACGGAAATTTGAAAAAGCGGAGTCATGTTATACAAGACTTTTATATGTTTACTAAAAAACGAATAGTTTTTATTTCTGTATTGTACTTTTAAACAAAAGCTAGCTTTCGTATTTTCTTAGCGCAAATATTTAGCAACGAAACATATTTTTACAACTATTTCAAATGTAAACTGTTGTCTGAAAATACGTTTATGTACTGCGAATATATAGATTATATTATTTATATTTATTGAAAGAAATCGATCAAGTTTTTAGTCATGATCTTGCAAAATTCAATAGAACTTATGTCATGCAAGTGTTGCATGCAAAATAATCCAATGATACGGTTTTAGAAATAAAATGCAGTCTGATGCAGGTACTAACCATTTGTCCTAAATATTTTTATTTTTAAACAAAAAGGAATCTATATCTCAACAACATTTTGAGTGTGTCCAACTGTTACAGACAATGACTGGATTTCTCTTAAGATTTATTTTTTTAATGTTGAACAAATTAGCTTTTTCATTTTTCTTATTTTCTTCTTGCGGTGCCTTGTCCGGTTCCTCCGACGTTGGCAATTACTACAGTGAAAAAATCTCGGTCTTGGATTACTCTTATATTTCGCAGCCAGGACAACTACTTATTGGATGTACTCGCCATTGTGATTCCTGAGAAAAGATGACCAGAGCCTCGATTATGATGGGAAGGTAAAGACGTCATACCTTCACCTTGACGGTATAGTTAAAGATAAATTCTCTCTAGCGATTATAAAGATATACTACCGACCCCCCCCCCCCTTCAAGTTTTGGGTATTTACATCGGTATGAAACAAGGGGAAACGTACGTCACGGTACACATATATACGCTCTAAAATGACAAAGCTTCAGTATGACGTCATAGTTGAAGAAAAAAGTCTCCCGACCGACTATAAAAGTACACTACCGATACCCCGACCATCAAATTTTGATGTAAGTACATCGGTTTATACCGACGGGTCTAGAAACCCTCGATACTTTTATCTATGCATATAAAATGTAAAAAATTTTGTTCCACCGAGCAATTTTTCCTTTAATTATGATTTATTAAAAAGTTTAATCGTTTTGAGGTCTCACTTTTTTTCTTAAAAGCCTGAGAGAGAAATAAGTAAATTTTTGAAGTCGAATTAAATTCCGACTTAACTGTCACTTTAATAGAACGAACGCCTAAATGTGAAAATAATATCACTTGATTCTGTCCTATTAACAAATAAGGGTATCTAGGCGTTAGAAAGTTACCAATCTAGAAAAATAATTTAGTTTTATTGTTTCCATCTATTTTACTATCTTTCCGAGTGTATATATCGAGACGTTAATGGAGCCAGCTTTGTTGTCGATCGGTAGTAGACACATACAGATGATTGTTAAGCGTACAAAAGTCGTATAAAATTCATGTTCAAGCAAGCATCTTTTGCTTGAATTGGAATTTATCGGAGTTTATAATCGCTTTGAAGTGAGCACTTTTTATTACAGAAGCCTATTAAAAATATAAATGAGAACTATTTTAATTGTTAATGATGTAAGGAACGCGGACTAATTGTTTGCGGTCATTCCATTGGCTTGTTTCGATCATATGATATCGATATGACAAGTAGGTAGAACATACCGAGGTAAGATACAGATAGTACAGAAGTTAAGTATACCGTCTCGATATATACAGATGAAGAAAGCGATCATAATCGAGGCACAGAGTGGTTTCCCGTTGCCTTCTCTGGTTGATTTTTCTGTCGGGGTTACCTTCCCTCGGTTGGTTGGTTTTGGTTTTAAATTGCCTTTTTATTCAATTTAATATTCTGCAATAATATTTTTTTTTTGTTTTTTGAGTTATTATGTTTTTTATGCTCTTCCTCTAAAAAACAAGCAACGTCTTGAGTTCTCAGGGACTTAATATTAAAAGAATTGTCTCCTTAAAACAGGTTTCCCTTATGAGGAGGACAGTTTAATTATATTTTAATACTTTTTTCATATTGGACGAAAAAAAATTGTCACATGGTTTCTCGGTAAGGGTATGCGGAGATCATAGAACGCCATATCACACTGTCTTCACATACAGATCTCATTAATACATCTTATCATGCACGTTGGCCGATTATTCCGACTTTTGACATGACCATCCTGTATTAATTGGATTTGGTCATGGCATGTTGTTCTCGGTCTTTCTCATATTCTGCATCTATCAACGTTCGCATTGTAAATAATTTTACCCGTTCTTTTGCTGTCTATTCGCTAAACATGTCCAAACCAGCGCAGAAAACCTTTCTTGATTTTGTCGATAATGCCTACCTCGGCCTAATACGAGTAGTATAATAGTCATCATCATTCCCTTTCTGCACGTAATGGTGCATAGGGCACTCTTTTGGTACACCAATTGCAGCGTATCTTGATCAATTATGTTAAATAAAGGTAAAATGATTAGTCTTACGCTTCGGGTACCAGTCCAGGGACTATGAAATATTCTATTGTAAAAACACAATTTTCAAATAAATATTTCATGACAAACATGTCAGGAATCGAACCCAAGACTTCTTGCATGGTAGGCAAATGCACTGACCATTACACCACGAGGCCGACTAGTATAGTACAACAATAATTTTAAAAAATGGATGTCATTTATTTTTTTGATATTGACATAATATTTGAGTTTGTTATCCAAACGCTTTTTTTAAAGTGTTCCTTTAATTTTATTTTTAAATTATTTGTTTATTTTGTTACCATTATTTCTGTAGGAAGGCTATTAAAATTTATTTTTCTAAATACATAAGAAATTTTGCTGGAATGGTTAAGTTTTCATTCTTGGTAATTTAAATTATTATTTTAAGATAATTTGTGCTAAATTTTGTTTTATAAAAAAACAATCTTTTTTTTATTTTTATTTTTATTTTTATTATTTTACATATTTATTACAGCAATATACAAGTAATTATTTATACAACAAATTAATTCAGTAGTAAAAGTAAGCATACATTTTATTTTTTTTTTGCTGTTGGTTCATCTAAACTGCCTAACTAGGGATAGCTTCCCCGTTCTAAGGCAGTAAATTATGTATTTTATAATGATATTTAAAAGTATTTACAGTTTTATCATAATGTGTGCTTTTTCAGTCTTAAAGGTAAACAATGAATATCCAGAGAAAACATAAATAATACCAAAATCTCTATATCCTAAGTCCCAAGTCATTACTAGTAAAACAAGCAACCAGCTTACGTCCTTCTACATCGGACAACAAATTCTCTGACTCCCTCCGACCAATATGGATTAAGAATGCAGTCAACACCTTCCTCCTTCCTTCCTTTTAAAAACCTTATTTACTGCGCCTATTTTTTACCGCAATTTTTCAAGTAGTTACTATTTTGTTTTATTTGTAACGGTATATTGAATAATAACTGATATAAGAAAGTTGTTTGCTTTTACTAATTAGTAATTGAATACCTCGATGTAATCTTGTGAGAAAATCATTCATTCACTACAAAAAAATAAGCAATCTTGACTTTAATTTCGTTTAAATATTCAAGCATAATTCATGCTTTAAACGCTAAAGTTGTCTAGTTTTATAAAATTAGAGCTTTAGTCAGTTTTAATTTTCTATAGTTAAGGCTTTTATTAATACTAACATGTTTTATTTTATTTTATTTTTCTTTCTGTTGACGCCCATGGGGCTTTTACATTATACATAATAAGAAAAAGTTACACATTAAACATAATTAACATTTTTTCAAATATAAAAATTAAAAAAATATATTTTTAAAATTTAAAAATAAAGTTACATAGTTAACATAATACACTATTAAGACATAATACATACATTATATTATGTTTATAATATAAGGCATAACAGGATTCAAATAAAACATTTTTTTTTTTTTTTACACCGGTAAACTAAACTTTAAAGTGAAGTTATTTAAAATGTTGAACAACAGAGATGAAGAACATTTAAGAGAAGGTAATATAGAAGTCTAGTCATCTACAGGGCTTATGACCTGTCAATGGCTGGTTTAAGTGGCCACTTTACACACTGTGTAACATTCATCATTCTGCCTATATTTGAACATCTATATTCCTACATCTATATATACATCTATATACCTTCTCTTAAATGTTCTTCATCTCTGTTGTAATATGTATTAACATTAAAATATTAATATAAACAGCTCCCCAGGGAGTTGAATCCAGTTCTTGTCTACAAAAATTTGGACAAACTCAAAATATTGTTTTATTAATGCAATATTTAAAAGCAAAATAGTTTTTTAGAATATAATTTAACTATGAATATAGTCGGCCTCGTAGTGTGATGGTCGGTGCGTTTGCTGACCATGCAAGAGGTTTTTGGTTCGATTCCCGACATGGTTGACATGAAATATTTATTATTATGATAATAAAAATACTTTATAGTTTTATTCCACTTTTATTTATAATTTTTTTACCAGTGACCGGGTTTCGTCGTGACCGACATGTCAGACTGGTGGGAGACTAAACAAATGTCTATGTTATAAACAAGTGCAAGCAGGGGTTGTAAATCATGATTTTATATAATTATCTAAATAAAAAAATTCAAGTAAAAATCATTTAAGTTTAAGGTAATAAAAATTATAAGAATATAAGTTTTGTTTGAATGTATATAATAAAAACTAGTGTTTTATTGTTTTAAAAGTTTTATAATGAAAATGTAATTGAATTACATGTATTTAAATTAAATTAAAACTATAACAGTATATAAATTTATAAAAAAAATATAAAAAAAAGTAGAATTACACTATAAAGATTTTTTTTAAAATTATAATGCAGTTCCACCAAGAAATGTCAGGTGAAAAACTCAATATATTATGAAACATTTATTTAAAAAGGAGTTTTTACCCTAGAATATTTCATAATCCTTGGACTGGTACCTAAAATGTAAAACTGATCATCGTTACAAAAAAAAATATCAAAATACACTGCAATTGGTGTACCAATGCAGTGCCCTATACAGCAGAAGGTGTGAAAAAGGAATGATGATGATGACGATTAAATGTTTTATTTTATTTTTTAACTATAAATTCTTTTGTTATGTTGGATTTAGAAAATAAGCAAATAAATACCTGTTCTAAGGGCTTAAAACAATGACGTATAAAAATAGACAAATTACAAAAAAAAAATGGATTTTAATTGCCTTCCGTACTTAAATCACCATTAGACGTGACGCTACGCAGAAATAAACTGTTGTGTTTAATGAAAGAATGCTTTCATTATACTTTAACTTTGAAGCCGTTTCATTAGTAATACAATAAAATGTATTCAATTAGTCGTAAGATACATACTATGTTTGTACGTGAAAAATATACATATGCAATTAGTAAATAAATAAAAACAGTAAAAGCTTGTATAGTAACTAGTGTAATCGGTTAACTAGAATTATCTTTGGAAAAATCTCAATATTTATTAACCCCTATATAATCGATCGTTTATGGAAGATTTTTTTCGAGAAAATTTCAAAATCTACAGAATAAAACAATCAGAATAATATTCCAAATAATCACTACGTAAATATATTTAAATATAGGAAAAGTGCATAAGAAAATTGTCTTTCTTACGGTGAAGCCGCAAATAAATAATGTTTAAATTATCGTAAAATAATTAAAGAGTTCAATCAACCGGCAGGCGCCGTGGCGCTATTGTGAAATAAGCGTCGCGGTTTCGATTCCCGCCAGTTGCAAGGGAAAATCCAGCAAAGATTTTTTATGTATTGGTCTAGGTATGGTGGTGTATTATTCGTAACTACCTTCCATATCCTTTTTTTCCTACCTGCTGACAAGCCTCTAGAATAGAGGCTTAGCGGGTTATTCCTTTAAACATTAAAAATATATACATACACCAACAATGACACACGAGTACATACGAATTTTGAATCAGGATAATAATTGTTTCTTAACCTATGTACGAGGGTTCAAAACTGTATAATGAATATACAATAAAAATGGAAATCCTTGCTATATTTAAAGTGATTTTGAGAAATTATGCTCCACATAATTTTTTATATCAATTGTTATGCTATTAATTCTAGTACCATCCATCTTTTGACTTTTGTGAAGTAAAAGAGCTGAAATTTTTAAGACATGGGTTAATTTAGATCTAATTAACTCCTTAAGGAAAAAATCCAGCCTGTATTTCCTCAAAACATTGTTGAATTAACTGATTGGTAAAAGATGAAGTATAAAAATGGGAAAATTGTATTTAGGCGTTGCCTAGTAGGTGATTTGGTTCAGCCGGATGACTTTCACCCACATGATAAAGGTGTCAGCTTTTTTACTTTACAAAAATCAAGAGATGAAAGAAATGAGGAAATGAGGATGTTTAAAAATAGTCAGAATGCTAAATGTTACACAGTGTGTAATGTGGCCTCTCAAACCAGCCAATGATAGTTTATAAGCCTTGTAAATGCCTTGAATTCCATATTCCTTCCTCAAATATTTTTCTTAGACTTAGGGTCATTTACAACAAGTCATCCCTAAAGCCCTTACAAAACTTTTGAGCCAATTTCAACCTCAACGATGTTTGAGTATTTTGTTTTCTTTTATTTAGGAAACATACAGTACAGTATGTCCAAATGATTGCAGACTGGCTGGATTTCCTTCCTAGTGAGTTATTCATATGAAAATTTATTGCGACAAAGAGGGAAAACATTATTGAGAAGGGAATATGGAAGTCTAGGCATTTATAGGGCTTATGACCTATCATTGGCTGGTTTAAGTGGCCACTTTACACACCGTGTAACATTCACCATTCTGCCCATGTTTAAACATTCACGTTTCCTCAACTCTTCCATCTGTTGAGTCTTGTGAAGTAAAGGAGCTGAAACCTTTATCATGCGGATGAGATTCATCCGGCTGAACCAAATCACCTAATAGGTAACGCCTGAAAACAACTTTTTTGTTAGTAATTCACC
The DNA here is from genome assembly GCF_059751315.1 of Micrasema longulum. Classification (NCBI taxonomy): domain Eukaryota; kingdom Metazoa; phylum Arthropoda; class Insecta; order Trichoptera; family Brachycentridae; genus Micrasema; species Micrasema longulum. The sequence goes on along the minus strand of NW_028278173.1, from coordinate 29,571 downwards.
GGGAATGTTACTCAGTGTGTGCTAATGACAGGTCATAAGCCCTGTAAATGTCTAGACTTCCAAATTCCCTTTTCAATAATGTTTTCCATCTCTGTCGCAATAAATTTAAATAATTTGAACCTGTTTAAATATCGTCATGTAAAATGTCAAAGAGAAAGTGACTCCCAATATTCAATGTTGGTCCAGTGGCCTATTTATTAGCATCCATTGTACTTGATACTGTAACTTGTTACATAGACTAGTGCTTTTTAAAGTGTTTATTTATTCTGTATATTTTAAATATTTTATAATAAAGTACTTCAAACAAATGAACTGCAGTAAAAATAGTTTTAATATGTTTTTATCTACTTAATGTTAACGGCAAAATTGCATTTTACAAAACTTATACTATGAACATATTTGGTTTAATTATTTTTTTTAAAACATTCATTGCTTCTTACCTAAGATTTAGAAACGAAAATTCAACCTTAAAAATATTCAACTCATTCAGTAGAAATTTGAAACGATTTAATAATAAATGTAAAAATGAAATTTACAATAAAATATTTTTAAGGATTATTAATAAATCAAGAAAATCATAAAGTACCGTTTTACTCAATAATTATACCATTGGTTTAATTACATTTTACCGTCATTAAAAAAGTTCAATTGGTTTGTTCAATAAAAACAATACCCTGCACTAATTATATCCGATACGAGGGAATGACTGTTGCCAAATTATGTAATGTTAAACATATTTTCTTGCCCTTATTTTTGCACCACAACTGGCCAGGAGGCTGGATTGTAGTGGTGGATTACATCACAGAATACCCAAGCCTGATAAAAATTACATTTAATTTTTGTGTTCTCACCGGGAATCGAACCCGGAACCTTCCGTGTGTGAGTCAAGCGTCTTGACTCTAACTCTATGGTCAGTTTATACGCACTTTCGTTGGACAGTGTATCGGATTTTGGTTGTTTAGTGTTGGTTGGAGCTCCTACTCCAGTTATAGTTTTTATTACATAGCGAATAAGATACAGCCCTTGGTTGTGTAGCGCGAGCGAAGCGGCGTTTATGGGTTGAAGAAACTGCACTTGAACTACATGCTGGAACTGAGTGACTTTGAGCTGGACTGAAGTAAACTTATTTTGTTGGGCTGACTGACTGGCGTTGCCACACCTTGAGGTGTTTACTGCAGTACGATGCCCCCCGACTTCATGTGCAATACTGTTAGAGTTGCTGTATTTGATTCTATAGAAAATAATGACATTGCTTTCTTCGATCATCACACTATTTCAGGTGAAACTTTTCAGCACGTGTGTGTCATCGATTATGGACTATGAACCATACAAGTGTGGTGGTCTCAAACTCATGCCTGAGTACTTGCAAAACCCAGGAATCAACCGTTTTTCATTTAAGATTGATAGCATGCGCATTTTTCATAACATTACCAAATTTTCCAAAAGCTGCCCATCCCCAGTCAACGCTTCAATTGATCTTTGTTGTTTGATTTTCTACTATCACTTTATTTTTATTAAAATTCATGCGTAGTTCCACTTTTTTTTAAGCTATTTTATTATTTCTAAAACAAACACCTAATAAATAATTATTTAATGAAATTTCATTAGATTTTAGACCACAATCAATATTTTATATCGCAGGAGGCAAAATTAACATTTCACAATGGAGTCCTGGGGCCAACCATTATGCATGAGACTTAAGCATGGTATTGGAAAAATGAGGATGAAAGAGGGCTAATGTGTGATACAATAATATGATAAGTGCACAAAGGTCGTAATCCGTGCATTACGTAAGGAAAAGACAAGCATTATCGATAAAATCAAGGAAGAAGTGCTGCATTGGTTTGGACATGTGGAACGAATGGACAGCAAAAAAACGGCTAAAAGAATTTACGATGCAAATGTTGTCATTTGTTCAGTCTCATATGAATGCAGAAAACAAGAAAGACTAAAATGGCATGATCAAATTCAACAAAAACTTGAAGATGCACATGCCAAAAGTCTGAAAAGATCTAGGTATGAATGTAGAAGAATTGTGATCTGTATGCAAAGACAGACTAAAATGGCGCCTCTAAAATTCTATTCTATCTACCTAACCCCACGGAGAAACTGAGCGATGGTTTGTTGTAGTTGTTGATGTTGATTTTACAGAAACTTAATTCGTAAAAATGTAAAAAATGGATATTTTTAAGTTTGGGAATCACTGACAAAAGGGATTATTCAATGTCTGAACCCGTTCACTAACTATGTCACATTTGGCAAGGCATTACGTCACGCGGAGAATAACTGGATCAAATAAGGTTTGTATTTTCAAGCTACCATTCTTTCCACCACAAATCTTGGAGAATTTCAACTTTCATGGCCAGCTGGATTGAAAACATATTGGCAAGGTTCATATGATAACATTATTCATTAAGAAATAACAGAATGCTCAAGGGAGCCAAACATACTAGATAATTAATAATTGTTTCATCATCATAATCATTCTCATTCCGAAATCAATAGTGCATATGGCAATGCAGCGTATCTTGATAACGTTTGTAACATGAATGTTGGATGCTCGATACCTTCGACCTCGGGACTGTAAACAAGGCCTACCCTCTCGCGATACGCGTGTTCGAAGAAAACAGGGAACGTTTGATTTAAGGTAAACTAATTGACGTTATGGTTTTGAATGTCAATCCTGGAATGAATGAAAGGAGTAAGGACTTACGATTTCCTCCCTTTGGCACTGGTCCAGAAAAACACCGTTATCGTTTGCACTGGTCACTTTAAACGTTTCCTTGTATGTTGGTGATTCGAAATCACTGTCACGCTCGCGGTACGGTTTTCGTTGTTGTGTTTTATTGTTGCGTTGTCACGCGTTGCTTTCTTGACTCGCCGTCAGGGAGGAGTAGGTACATTGGGATTCAAAACAAGGACTACCGGAATCAAAGGAAGGAATGGCTTGACACTTAAATAAAAGATAATGAATCCGAAACACAAGTAACATGGTATTTTGGTCAATTTTCTTTTAGTCTTAATAATTTGAGTTAGTTAGAACCTTGGACCATTCAATCTGATATTAAACAAGTCTGCGATATAATATTTACAGGACCTTTAGGACCTGTCGCATGTTGACTGGTTTACGTCATCTTTACGATGATGATATTCCTCCTATCTTAAATGTTTTCACATCCATATTTCTTTAATTCTTAAAAATATTTTTTTATCATTTCAAAATACTTTTAAGTAATATTGCTGAAACTTGTATTCAGTTTCTGTTTAATGCCGAATAAATTGGCGTTTATTATAAGTAAAGCATGGTTCTATTATTATCTGTATGCAAAACAGTAAAAAATGTAAAAATATACAAATAAGCAAAATTAAAATATAAGCAAACATATCAAGCACTCTAGAAAATACCTGTTCTCAGGTAGACAGCATTTTTTTTTTCTAGAAAATACAGCGTATTTTTACTAGAGATGTCTCAAGATAATAAATAAGAAATTAAATAATATTTAAAAATATGATAATCTTACAAAAATTATGGAACTAAATTAATCAAAACTGTCAAAGTATTTGAAACTGAAAAAATATATAAAAATAACAATAATATAAATACTGATTCCACAATATTCCATAATATTGTAACTTATACCAGCCAATAACGGATCATAAGGCCTGTAACTGCCTAGACATCCAAATACCCCTCACAAAAAAAAACCTGTCTCTGAATCATATAACTCCTAAAGAGGTTAAATCCTGTCCTTCTCTACAAACATTTGCACAAACTACAAAATAAACTGTTCTTTTTAACAAAATTAATATTACAATAGTTTACAATGCCACTTTGTTTCATAGTGGTTAGCGCGTTCATCTATCATTTTTGAGGTCATGGGTTTGATTTCTGGAAGGGTTGACGTTAATTTTTTTTTTTTTTTAAAGTAAGCCACGGGACCACAACCCGATTCAAATATTGGTTTTGAAAGTGGCTTTCGCTGAAATATTTTAACATTTCTGGATTCTGGAATCTTACTCGTAGCGTAAGATTAATCATCTTACTGTCGAGTTTTCAATACGTTGCAATTGGAGTGCTAATGCAGTACTCTATGCACTACTGGGTGAACAAAAGAGATCGATAATGACTCTAACTACATTAATATTCATTTATTTGAAGCGGGTTGTGGTTCCGTGGCTTGTGTTACGGACTCACGGATAAGAGGTTCGAACCCCTCTCTATCCTAACTTGATTTCCATTTTCTAATAGTGAGTTATTTACTACTCGTTGAAAATGGCCACCAAAATGGAAATATTTGGGTAAATTCTACTGACGCTAATATATATATAAAAGCAACATAATTATAGCCTAAAAAAAACCTTCAATTAAAAATAGGCTCTGAAATACTTAAATCAATACACCATATAAAAATATGTCTTGATAAATATTTTAAATGAACAGACCACATAGAATACATAAAACAAAAAATTAGAAAACTTTCCCATATCTTCAAGTCAATACGTAACATCTAATCCCTAATGAAACTCAAATAACTATTTTATATTTTATGTAACTCAATTATAACTTATGGCATTATAGGATGGGGAGGCACTTATAAATCAATATTAAAACCTCTCAAATTCGCTCAATTTTTTTTTATTAAAATAATTTGAAAAAAGCCCTCAGGTACCCCAACGTCAAGTTATTTGAGGAATTAGAGATCTAAGATACAAGGCAATTTTATATTTTTAGAATAATAATATTTGTGGAAGCAAATTATTTTACCAAATCCCAAAAGGAACACTCCCACACTACCAGAAGTCAAACTAGAGGATGGGTCATGGAATCTATCACAAACTCTGAATTCGAGCAAAGAAATTTGCGGTTTCGGGGTCCCAAAATATTCAACATGCTACCAAAACATTTCGAAACCATGACCCGGATTCAATTGAATAAATTTGTTACAAATTGGTTACTGAGTTAAGGTAGAGAAAAATCGGGAAATTTACTCAAAAACATTCTTAAATAATAAATGGTAAACATTGATAATGTATAACTGTATAATAAATTAACTAGTAGTTAATAATGTGATTGTTTATTTTGCATAAAAATTTCTGCCTTAAAACAGGTTGTACGTAGTTAGGCAGACTAGACATGATCCAGAGAGATCTATTACATAAGTGAGTATGTAGTAGATAAAGAAATTGTTCTTTTTGTAAATAAACCATGATAATTGTTATTTTTACTATTATTATTATTAATAATATGCATAGAGTTAAAACATGGTTTGTTTAAGAAAAATAAATATTTTCTGTTCATGTAACATCCTTACATTTCTTTTATTTTCATTATCTCATGTAAGTATCTAATATCTTCACGCCGAAGTTTCTATCTTTTGTTAATTTTAATAAAATTATGTAATAAGCAGGTTCACGTTTTAGTTTTTTCACAATCATTTGAAAATTTATTTTCTTTAGGTCATCGAAAGTTTTTTTAAAGACTCCGATGTTCAAAAATCCACCAAACGTTTATTTCATTCAACCTTTTATGTCACGAAGTCTTTATGAAAATTTGTCTATTTGTTTACACAATATAAAAATGATGTAAGAATATTTTTTGAACAAATATTTTCCTCGTTTTTAGTGTTGATAATAAAATTTCCTAATAAAAATAATTCGTTTTAACCAAAGTATTACAAACGTGGGAATCTTTTTTAATTGTTATTTCATGCAACCTACTTTTGATACGGGTCATAAAACATATTCATCGATGTTAAGTCAATTATTTATTCAAATACAAATTTTGTAAGCTTCTATTTACATGAAATGTTTTTTTGTAGCTTGTAGTTAAACAAAACCCTTTTAATATGTAATCAGTACTTCAATATATTTACAATCATACTATTATTTATGTTAAATTAAATAGACATCATGTGTACGAAAAGTACCTAACAGAGATGATCATCATTGTTGATAAATCCACCTGGTCCATGAAGAAGTATAGAATTTAAAAGAATAAGATTTTTAGGCGTTGCCTAGTATGTAGTTGAAATAATTCAATTAAATTAATCTCACCCGCATAAATAAAGGTTTCAGCTAGTTTGCTTCACAAACATCAACGGATGAAAGAATTTAAGGAATAGGGTTGTTGTTAAAATAAAGGCAGAGTGGTGAATGTTACACAGTGTGTAAATTAGTGACATAAACCAGCCAATGATAGTTTATAAGCCTTGTAAATGCCTACACTTCCATATTCCCCCTCTCAATTTTTTTTCTTAGGCTTAGGGTCATTTATATTCACAGCAAGTTATCCCCGAAGCCCTAACAAAACTTTTGAGCTAATTTTAACCTCAATAATGTTTGAGTTTGTCCAAATGCTTGCAGACTGGCTGGATTTCCTCCCTAGGGAGTTTTTTATATTTATTGCAAAAAAGAGGGATAACTTTATTTAGAAGAGAATATGGAAGTCTATGCATTTACAGGGCATATGACCTGTCATTTGTTGGTTTCAGTAGTCACATTACACACTATGTAACATTTACTATTCTGCCCACATTTAAAAAAATATATATTAATAAATTTCATATAAGGTATATGTTTTTTTTTTAAATTCTATACAGATCTATTTTTATACATCTAGTAAATGTAATCACTGTAACTCTCCATTTGAACATCTTTATTCCTTTAATTCTTTCATCTTTTGATGTTTGCGAAGTAAAAGAACTAAAACCTTTATTTGTGCGGGTGAGATTCATCTGATTGAATTATTTCAACTACATACTAGGCAACGCCTGAAAATATTATTTTTTCAACTTCTATGCTTTTTCATGGACCAGATGGGTTTATTGACAATGATGATCATCTCTGTTGTAATATGTTAATATTAACAACTCCCCGAGGAGTTGAATCTAGTCCTTGTCTACAACAATTTACACAAACTCAAAATATTGTTGCCTATAAAATATTAAAGTGCAAAAAGAAACTACTGGAAAAAAAGGGTTTACTTTCTTATATGTACTTTTCGTACAAATGATATGCATTTAATTTAACCTAAATAATTTTATGATTGTAAATATATTGAAGTACTGATTATATATTGAAAGGGTTTTTCACAAGCCACAAAAAACATTTCGATTGTTAAATTTTATTAATACCTGTAAATAGAAGCTTACGAAATTTGTATTTGAATAAATAATTGACTTAACATCGATGAATATGTTTTACGATCCGTATCAAAAGTAGGTTGCATGAAATAACAATTAAAAAAGCTTCGTACGTATGTAATACTTTTGTTAAAACGAATTATTTTTACTAGGAAATTTCATTATCACACAATAAAGTGCAATATTCACCATTTTGATTGTGTTTAAATCTTTTGCCCATTCTCGCAACGTGGACGCGCTGAATGAAAATGGCTCTAGTAAGAACTGAAAAGGTGACTCCGTCCTCCAGGAGCTTTGTTAATGGTCTTGTATAGCGGGGGTAAATGCTCCTTATAATTAATTATTTGCAGCTTACCATATTTTTTTGACATCGAAAGTAATGTTTTATGTTACAGTATTATTTGGAAAAAACACATCACCAAAAAATATATGACTTTTCTTGGGCAAGTAAATTTATATCATATTCCTTTATTCCATACAGCAAACAGTTGCGCCTCTATTGGCCAAAATTATTACTACTGGATTACAAGAGATTTTTTTGCTGATGAAAAAACACTAATTTAAATACGTCTTTAACCTAAGATTTTAGAATCTTGTGCGAAAAATTACACTTACGATTACAGTAAAATCTTGCAGCTTTTATTAATGCAATTGAGTCTTTCTATACTTTTTCATAAGGGCTAGTATTCTTTTAAATACATCAATTTGACTTACGACAGTCTAAGGGAGGTGACAATATACGCACTCGTTATATGTGAGAAAGAGATAACGAATATATTTTGTATGTCTTAACACAGAAGTTACAATAATATTTGATCATACTTATGTTTTGGTTGTTAAATTTGCTTAAAAAAAATGATATTTGGATATTTTCATCGAAACGAATTGATATTTTAATCCATAATATTAGAGTATCAGTAAAAATCTTTTAGTGGGTTTAAAAAAACAAATATTCGCTAATTGTTTTATAATTGTAATTCGTTTTTGTTTTTGTGCATACAATGACAGTTGAATATTCTAGGTTATTCTTATGTATCCATTTAAACTTTATAAATTACGTTTGAGTTATGATAAAAACGTTACTAGTGTTAAGAATAAACATAAATGAAGAATTATAAAATGAAGGTATAACTTATGTCGTTTTGTCAATAATAATGTGAAATAAAAGTCGATGAAACAATTATTCTTAAAACGTAATTTATGTTTTGTTTGGTGTACTCGGTAAGGAATACTTTTAAATTATTTAGTTTATATCTCATTTATTAAGAAATAGCGTTTTATTTCAAGACAAGTTATAATAGTCAGACTTAAACAAAAATGCACCAGTACGCTAATGAATTATCCAGTTTTATAAACGACTTTTTCGGCACTTGGCCCAAAACACGGAATAGCTGCGTGGATGGGTTCGAGTCCTTAGGGGTTCCAACTTTTTTTTTGCAATTATGTTTTTTTCAAATTGTGTTTTTTTTTAATCAAAAGTTTGTGCTACATTAGAAAATATTTTTACTGAAACTATTAGCCGCTGGAGCCATTTGTTATGGATTATTTATTAAATATAAAACAGACTTGCTTTTATATGCCATACTACCGCTATGGACATTTTATCAGAATTTTCGTAGCTTACCAATTTAAAAACTCACCGCTCGCTACTGTTGTATAGATATGGCTGGCAGATATATATATGTCCACAAACCTTCGCCTGAGACCAAGGGCAAATCTAGTAACACTACCATACTATGTATAGTGATAAATTAAATATTATTTCATCATTAATATTTTGAGTTTGTCCAAATTTTTGTAGACAAGAACTGGATTCAACTCCCTGGGGAGCTGTTTATATTAACATATTACAACAGAGATGAAGAACATTTAAGATAAGGTAATATAGAAGTCTAAGCATCTACAGGGCTTATGACCTGTCAATGGCTGGTTTAAGTGGCCACTTTACACACTGTGTAACATTCACCATTCTGCCTATATTTGAACATCTATATTCCTTCAATTATTTCATCTGTTGATGTTTGTGAAGTTAAAGAGCTGAAACCTTTATTTATGCGGGTGAGATTCATCCAATTGAATTATTTCACCTACATACTAGGCAACGCCTGAAAATATTATTTTTTCAATTTCTATACTTCTTCATGGACCAGGTAATTTATCAACAATATTTTGAGTTTGTACAAATTTTTGTAGACAAGAACTGGATTTAACTCCCTGGGGAGCTGTTTATATTAACATATTACAACAGAGATGAAGAAAATTTAAGAGAAGGTATATAGATGTATATATAGATGTAGGAATATAGATGTTCAAATAAAGGCAGAATGGTGAATGTTACACAGTGTGTAAAGTGGCCAGTTAAACCAGCCATTGACAGGTCATAAGCCCTGTAGATGCTTAGACTTCTATATTACCTTCTCTTAAATGTTCTTCATCTCTGTTGTAATATGTTAATTATTTCATCATTTTTCAACAACCGTTTTTAGCTATATGTGCAACAACTATGAAAAGGTTCTGATCAATTATTTAAAAAAACAAATTGATGATGTCCAAGAGACTGATATACGAAGTCACGTTGAGGTCAGGAAAGGTTTACATGTCACAGGTCATTTAACAATTTCTCTTCCTATCAACTGTCATCTATCACGTAACACTTAATCTACGACCATAACTTACAACAATAAAGGCACAATAATTTTTACATCTCCATTGTCTTTTCCATATTAAAACATCAAATTAATCGATTATGTTTCATAATAATCACAATTACCAGGAATTCTTTAATTTGATTTGTCCTGAATACAAGCAGTCATTTTTTATCATTGTACATTAATACCTACTGCAATTATAATCATGAATTCAACCAAATTTATTGATACTGATTTTGTATTTTTTATTTGAATTATTATTGGTTTGTTTGTACGTCGCATTATTTTTTATTGTAGGCAAGGATGATTAAATAATATTTTTTGCAGGTATTGTACGCGCTTTGACGAAGATTTATTCACAGGTTATTCGTAACTTTTTTTAAAACATTTAATTACTAAGAAATATTGGGTTTCAAAATTCTTTTTTTTTTAAAAGAACCTTTTATTACGACATTTTATTCCGAAAAGTATGTAGGATGTGCAATACTACATTTTCCATGCAGAATTTTGAATTCCAAATCTCAGATTTCAACGTTAATAGTTAAAAAACGTTTTCGTGAAAATAGGCTAAAATAATTCCTTAAAAAACAAAAGATAAAACAACTCAAAAAAAAAAACTAACAGGTGAAATCCATTTCTTGTTTACAAACATTTAGACAAAATCAAAATATTATTGATTAAACCAGCTGGTCTAAGAAGAAGTATATAATTGAAAAATGTTTATAGGGGTTGGCTAACATGTAGGTGAAATGATTCGGTTAGAATGCCACCCGCATTAATTCAGTGCACTTTAACTTCACAAAGATCAACATATGAAAGAATTGAAAGAGTATTTATATTCAAACAATGGCAGAATGGTGAATGTTACACGGTGTGTAAAGTGGCCACTTAAACCAGACATGTCATAAGCCCTGTAAATGTCTATGTTTTTGTATTACCTTCTATAAATTATTCATCATCTCTGTTTTGAAATATTCATCTTAATAACTCCCAAGGTGTTGAATCCAGTAAACTGTTATTATTGAATTGTCATTTAACTTTATACTTTCTTTAACGTACCCTTTTGTCATACAACTAACCCCTGACCAAATAATGAACTCGGGTGTTTTTTCGGTTCCGTTTATTTAATGAAAGCTCGTGTTTAGTTAAAACTATATTATTAAATTCATTTATTTTTAAATAAGTTTAAAATTTTCAGTGGTTAGCGCGATTGCCTACCATTCAAGAGGTCTCAGGTTCGATTCCCGACATGTCGGGAATCCATGGTTGAGATGAAATATTTATTGAAAGTTGTTTTTTTACACTAGAATATTTTATAGTCCCTGGGCTTGCACCTGAACCGTAAGACTGATCTTACCGTCATATAACAAAAATGATCAATGCACTATTAAGTGCTGACAAAAAATGATGATGATTTTGAAAGTTGCCTTGTCAGACTTGCATTAATCGTTGTCCTAACAGAGGTTGATGACCTGTTCGCCAAAGACCTATACTCGTTGGCCTTACCTCCACGTTGCATTCCTGGCCAATTAGGGATATTCCAAGGTCAACACGACATCGTCTCTTTACTTCCGATATTCATACACATACGCATATAATCACAAAGTACACGCCTCAGTCAGTCTGTATTAAATGTCGCAGCGAGACTTATTTTTGTTATCTCTAAGTTCAGTCACATCACTCTTTCACTTCGGAAATTACGCTCCACAGATGGTTAAATTCATACTCTGTGGGTTTATGTATAAGTCACTACAAAACTCTGCTCCAGAATATTTAAAGAAACAATGCATTCCAGATGAACAAGCTAACGGAAGTCTTAAGCTTAGATCATCTACATCTAGAAAAGTTATAATACCTCTACGCAATCAGCGCACTAAATTTGTTGAACGCGCATTTGCGGTAGCAAGCTCTACGGCATGGGATGCTCTCCCGGCAGAAACTTAAAATCCACTTGTTCTCTAAATCATTTGAATAAAATCGTAGCATGTGATAACAAAGTAAATTGTTTTGCTAAAAACACAAAAAAAAAAAAACATTTACTTACTTGGTAAAGCTCCCTTAAGGTATTTTATTGCAAAAATGGCGGTATATAAGTTATTTGTGATAATAATAACGCCTGGGAATTCATTATCTTATAAATAATATACCTGCTTTGATAATTCGCAGATAATTCCTAGAATTCCATATTCAAATTTGGCACGGTATCCAAAAAAAACACTTTTATTGGATTTATTCCTACTTTTATTTTATTTTTTAATATTATGTTACGCTCTCGATTCGCGATTCGTCTTGTTAGGACATTATTAAACTTTAGTTACGAGTGAAATAATTTAAAGAATATAAACATATTACAACAGAGATGAAGAACATTTTAGAGAAGGTAACATAGGAGTCTTGGCATCTACAAGGCTTATGACCAGTCAATGCTAGCCAGTAAACCAGCCATTGACAGGTCATAAGCTCTGTCGATGCCTAAACTTTCATATTACCTTCTCTTAAATGTTCCTTATCCCTGTTGTATATGGTTATATTAACAACTTCCTAGAAAGTTGAATCCAGTACTTGTTAACAAAAATTTGGACAAACTCAAAATATTGTTGAAAGAATATATATATTCAAACAAAGGCAGAATGATAAATGTTGCGCGGTGTGTAAAGTGGCCACTTAACTTTGATAACGAATTTGATAATGTCCTTATAAGACGAAACGCTTCACACATATTTTTTTTAAATAGAATTATAGCAGAATTAATTATATTAAAAAAAACAGATGGAAGAGTTGAGGAAATGTGGATTTTAAAACATAAGCAGAATAGAGGGTGTTACACAGTGTGTGAAGTGGCCACTTAAACCAGACAACGACAGGTCATAAGCCCTGTAAATGCCTAGAATTCCATATTCCCTTCTCAAAAATGTTTTCCCTCTCTGTTGCAACAAATTTAGTTCGAAAGTATTGGAAAACAAATTCAGTTACAAACCAATATTTAAATATACAGTATAAAATAAAATCATTTATATACAAGAGAAAAATTGTTAGTACTTGTTAAAGTATGATATTTATTAATCACCGAATTTAATCATAAAACTACTATTCATTATTAATTACATATTGCCATGTATTATGAAATAACTTCTCTGCATTGTGTTTCTTGACATGTATAAATTTTATAGTGTATAAATTTTATAGTGTATGTATTTTTTATTATTATACTGTATATTGTTTTGATTATTTTGTATATTTATAAATGTTTAATTTTTTTGTTTATTTATAAATGTTTCGATTTATATATAGAAGAGTCCCGACTAAACACGGCATTTTCCAACTAATTGGGAAATAAAAAATATATTGTGCTATGATTAATTTGTGTATCGTGGGCATTAAATATATAAATAAAATAACAAGAGATAATAATGACGGGCAACAAATTTACGACACTAGGCAAAGACAAAAAACAATACTTCTGCTACTTTAAGTATGGATATATCGGTAAGAAAAATGAAAAATAATGTTTTAAAAACTCTAGTCCGTAAATGGATTACTAAAAAGACTAGACAAGAAGCTGAGTAATATGTTTCAAATATCAGAATATAATTTTTATTTCATAAAATATTTTTTTTCTCATTTTACTCATGTGGGTATGTTTTAATTTTAATTAAAAAAATTTTACGCCTTTAATATTGTATTTTGATGCGACTTGACAATCGATGCGAAAGTATGTACTATTATGTATAAAATAAATAATACACTGACACTTCAGAACTTGCCTGTGAGTCAGTGGAGTGGCTACATCCATGAATAAAAAGGAAATGTTATTGAATGTACCTATTGTATAATTGTTTTTTTGTAAACTGTGTATTTGTATTATTCATTGAATTCAATGAATAAATGAATTAAACAAAAAATACAAATTTGAAAAATAGATAAAGGAGTTTGTTTAATGGTCTTCAAATAATATATGTTGAGTGTCACCTTAAGCTCTTTAACAAAAATAATATTTGTTTAAAATGTTGAATTTGTTATATGGCAGTTTAGTTTGACTTTAAATAATTCCACTTTTATGGTAAAAATGCTGCAATCTGTCAGTAAACAGACAAGTATACAAAACCACCGAATGAATAACTTTCATCTACCAATTGCACTATGAACCATTAAGAGAAATTTATATTTGCGTCATAGCTGTTGCGCAACAACCATATTCAAATGTTAGCTATATTTATATGGAGACGGACTTAGGAATATTGCTTGACGAAATTGGCCCATTGATTTGAAGACTATGATATTCTAGCCGTTTACAATACTTATGACATGTCATTGGATGGTTTAAATTGTTATTTTACTATTTTTTTAACATTCCCCATTCCGCCATTATTTGAACATTTGTTTAACTATTTTTTTTTCTTCTGTTAATTCTGCGTCTTAGGTCTTAAAGAGCCAATGTCGGATTTGATTTTTTTTGCCAACATTTAGTAGAAGGTTGATGTTAATTAAAAAATACGTATATTAAAAAAAAAAATACATGGACAAACATATACGGTAGTATTTTTTTATTGAAAATTGTTTAAAATACCGCAAACAGTTTATTATAATGTCAAAGAATAGCTAACACTGCCGCAATATTTAAGAATTTTATGGTCAACTTTATCAAATGCTTTTGCAAAGTCTGTGAAGAGAACATCAACTTGCTGACCACTCTCAAGTACTTTGGTAATAGTATGTGAATATTCCAGCAAATTTGAGGGAGTTGATCTAGAGTTCTAAATCCGTACACTTTTAAATAGTAGGGTAATATCCTACAGGTTTGACGATAACATTGACCAGAGATAAAATTAGTGCCCTTCTACAATATCATATCATATCACTGCGGGAACAAGTCGACTTGTGCCCCTATTCCATGTTACAAATTTGATTAAAATATTTGTAAGAAGGCACGGCTCGAGTCAAGTCTATTTTATTTGATACTATTTTACAAATATTGACTTGGCCCAAATGTAAAATCACTTTTTTATCGTTATGGTAAGGATTTTTTTACTTTTCTTTATTTTACTTGTGTGTCTGTATATGGAGTATCAAATGGTATTAATAACTCAATTTGGCGAGAAACCCGACTTGTGCCCCTTTTTCCGTGTCAGCACAGATATTGTGATTTACGATAATTTTCAGAATCGGTCAAAGCAAAAAAGTGCATATCTAGCACGGCTAGCCGTGTAAAGCCCCTACAAATCATTAATTTTCGTGTCGTCTTTGCCGCATTAGTACTGCGAAAAAACTCATATTAAAAAATAATGCGATTTTTTTAACTTATCATTACGATTCATGAAAATATGTGAGCAAAAACATAGAAAAAACTATTTTAAGGCATAAAATTATCTATTTTTTATAAAGTGCGTGTGAATTTGGATCTGTTCTGTGGACTAGAAACGTCCAATCAAAGTAGCAAAGCAGTAAATTATTAATTTTATATATGAACCATAACTACTGAGATTCCAATACAACATTAAACACGTTTGTGGTATGAGCAGCCGAGACAACTTCATTTTAAATATAAGTAAACATGCAATCAGACCAAGGTGTGGTATTCTTAAGTTCCGGGTTCTATTCCCGACTAGGAAAAAATATAACTTAAAGTAGTTTAAAGATTTAGTTAATAAAAACATCAAATTCTACTTAAACCTTTTCTTGGAAGATCTGAGTGAAAATTATTTCTGAAATCGAATTCTTCTTCTTCTTCTCGGTTAAGTTCGATTACTTTGGTATCAACTAAAAGCTAACTATGTTTTTTTTATTTTATAATTGCATATTTGTAGGATAAAATAGTATTTTTCTTGTTTGTTCTTCATACTATGTACTTTTTGGTTAGGATGTATATTGTATATTTTATAATTGTATATTGTAGTATAAATTTATTAGTCTATCATATTATGTATTTTGTTATAATTGTTATACATTAAACTGGTCCATTTCTGGTTGATCTTTAAATGATGTACTTTTTTTATAATTGTTAGATTTTTCTTTTAAGGTAAGATGTTTGTTTGTAGTTAGGATGTATATTTTTAATTGTATAATTGTTACACTTTAAACTGGCATATCTCTATTGAAATTAATCTGATCTGGTTGATCTTCAAATTCCTATTTGTATGAACTGGTTTAAGATTAGCCAGAAATGCGATGTCTCTTGTAACTCTTTATATCATGTACTTTATAAAATTGTTATATTTTCCTCAGTCCCGGAATGAGTTCTAATAACTCCTGGGAGTATAATGTATATGCATTGTATGATTATATTAAATAAATAAAAAAAAATAAAAAAAACTCCTGAGACTTTGAGTTTCAGCTGTTCTTCCCTCTCTTTGGTGGTCTTCCGGGCAGACGGCAAATGGCCGGGATTTCGTGGGCAATGGTATAGAGGATTTTGGAGTCCATTGATGGAATTATTGACGTAATCTCTCCATCATCTATTTACTATGCACTTGATATCGCAATTCCGTCTAACTTTTTGACTCTGGATTCTGCCTCTTTGGGGTTTCCCTGCGATTGCCTTTAGTACTTTCATCTCTGAGTATCTGAGCAGTTATTTGGTTTTTCTATTTAGTTTTTCTATTTAGCTTTTCTACCTGGTTTTTCGTATTTTTTATTTTCTCTCTATCTATCCTCGCCTCTATTGTATACACCATGATCGGTCTGACACACCTTTTCTATATTCGAATTATGTTTCCAATAATCATGTGTTCATTGTACTATACGACATTTCGTAGGCATCCAGATGTTTACTAACTGAGATAGATATGTTCTCATCATTACTATGGCTGCATCAACTGCATGGCATGTGATGTTAATGGCCTTATCTCCCTTAGTAGATAAAAGCGTTTTTTAAATACATTTATTCTGTCTGTGTAAGAAAAGGTTTTTGGCGTATATATTGTTTTGCTATATTTAGTTATAAAGGTGCTAAACTTGCTTTGTTTCTTTGTTGTTCTCAACATGTGTTGTTTTTGAAATGTTAGTATTAATTATGTCCCGAATTGAGTTGTTACTCCTGGAAATGTAATTCAACGTATTATACTTGCAAAATACTTTTTTTTAATGATTTATGAATAAAAAAATTAAATTAAAAACATATTCAAAGCAATAACACATTTAATATACCTTTTCCAATAAACTTTTTAAAAAATATATTTATTCTTAAATTTGCTCTGCTTTTCTTATTTTTCTTTTATTCAGGGAACATACAGTACAGTTACAAAGTTGAATATTTTACACAATTAGACTTAATTCTAATGAACCAGTGAAGTTTCCATATTATAAAGCAATTATATGTAAGGTTAATTATGAAAGTATAAAAAAGAGAAGGAAAAAGAAAAACATAAATTAAAGTTGTTTAAAAATTGAAATCTAGGTGAAAAACAGATATTTTAAAGTTTATAGTTTGTAGTGAGTATTTACAAATGGAAATAATATTAAAAATGAAGAAAAATTGTAAGAGTAATTAAAAATTAACAATTGAAATAAAGAATGAAAAACATGCTCAAATGTAAAAACAAAATAAAATAGTAATAACATTTTTTTTTTTAAAAAAAGGAAAAACATAAATATACACATATTTATTTTAAGTGATTCAAAGAAACGATGAGAAGAATCTTTAAGTGAAATATAAGACAATAAATTTAGGTCAATTTAAAAAACATCTTCAAAATTAATAACACATTATAGTAAGAGCAGCAATATATTGATTTTATTTACATATATAATATAAGTAATTAAAAGTAGTTTAAAAGTATAAAAGCGTGCCAATGCAGCAGAGAAAAAAGAAAAAATAAAGAAGGAATAACAAGTATAGCAAGTAATCTTTAAAATTTGAAAAAGCAATATAAGGAGAAGATTTTAAACCAAGAGAAGTCGATAAAATTTCATTAAAGCGATTTTAGTAGTAATACAAATTTCAAAAGAGAAATTTGATTTATAATAATAATATTAATGTATGTAATTTGAGTGATATAAGAGAAAAAGGGATATATTAAACATAAACATGGAGTCAATGTTATTTCTACGTTTTTGTAGACTTGAGATTTTTAACATTGAATCCATTTCTCCTTAAGTGTAATCTCCCCTCTCGAGAACAATCATCCATGCTACTTTTCTTAGAAGACTATGTCGCACCAATTAGATATGATTTATCCAGCCTACACAAAAGGGAGACCATATCACAGAGCCATATTTTATTTTATTTTATTCAGAAAACATACAGTGATACATAATAAGTATTAAAAACCACAATTTTGTAACATGAAAAGACCAATTAAGTTTTCATAAATTATGCAAAGGATATAAACATTAAATGTGACAAAAAAATTTAAAATAAATAAGAATTTCAAGTGAGAAAAGAATAATTGTTGATATTTGCGTTTTCCATGGAGGTAATAAATTAAAATAAATAAAAATACTGCATGTACACTCTGAGCCATCCACGCGCACACATGAACGCACGTATAAAAAATACACAAACATATACATTACATGCGGCACATATACATAGCATAAACCACTCAAGATGCACATTTAGCAACTATCCCAAATAATAAATATCCTAAAAGAGGACGAGCAAGTGAACATATTATTAGTCACTAGATATCACATCAATATGTTCTATATTTCTATTGCTTTTTTGGTTACCAATTTTCATAAGTCACAACCCTTTTTTGGTAATTTTTACAAAGACATACCTCATTTTTTGCAACAGTTGTTTTACCTTGCGAGGCAAATGCCTTAATCACTTCCAGTCCTGAAACCACGATGTCGAAAGAGAGATAGAAATAGTGAATGCGGATACAAATTCTTACTAGGTAATATATCTCTTCCTGCTTTAGCTTTACTTCTGCGCACGCGCAATGAATTAGATAGGTACTCGAACTAAATAGACCGCTGACAAATATGACGACTACAGTAAAAAGCATCTATCTGCAATTTATTTTTTTATCCAAAAAGAAATACGCGGGTACTTTTTTTATCATCATCAACGCTTATTCCCTCAAAACTCAAACCGCCAAAGCCGAAAAAGAAATCAAGTGTTTGAACTATTTTGTAAATCAACAATATAGTCTATAAAATCTAGCTTTATTTAAACGACCTCTTGCAAAATATTAGAGATTCAAAATATCGTCGGCCTCGTAGCGTAGAGGTCAGCACGTTAGCCTACCATAAAAGAGGTCTCGGGTTCAATTCTTGAAATGGTTGACATAAAATATTTATTTAAAATTGTGTTTTTACACTAGAATATTTCATAGTGCCTGGACTGGTACCCGAAGCGTAAGACTATTCATCTTACCTTCATGTAAAAAAAAGTGATCAAGATACACTGATTTAGGTGAACTAATCTAGTGCCCTATGCACCGTTAGGTCCGGAAAGGGAATAATGATTGCAAAATATTAATGTTTGTTGTCCTCTTTTTTGTACAAGATTATTATTTTTTTAAATAAAAGGTTGTAAAAACAATTATTTTTCCTTGAATTTGTTTATAAGACGTAGGTACCTGGAAAATTCACAATTCGCCTATTCGGCATTTCGTCTAATGCGCCACTTTTCTCTATTTTTCACGGGACTATTCAGCGGCCGAATGTTCGGCTAAAACGTGTGCATTTCGTGCGTGACTGGTTACGACCTGTCTCATTGCGGTGCGTGCGGGGGCGTATTTGTTTCGTTTGCTAGTAGAACATGTCGCGGCGCGTGATATTTGTTAATTATTAAATCAAGTTGTTTTAATCAGTCCTTATAAGTAAAAAATATTATTTCATTGTACATCACGCCACATTTAATAAAATGTCACCTATTTGGAAATATTATGAGATTTGTAGTGAAGATATTAAACTGCCTATGTGTTTGCTGTTTAACAACAAGATCTCGCGAGGTATCATTTATAAGGAAAAGCGCAATCGTTTGCTACCAACAAATACTAAAAAAAATGTTTTCATTAATCACAACATACCGCTGAGAGATTTTAAGTATTAAACTAATAATTTGTAATTTAAATATGTACACTGATTATTAATATTTGCGGTTTTTTTTCATGATTTGGTATTTAGTACTCGGCCAAATAGTACGCAGTATTCGGCCGAATACCGAATTGTAGCCAAATATTCGTAGCATCTCTAATACGTATGTTAGGAAATATGTTTTAAGACTGATTACTGATTCTAAACAATTCGAAGGAATTTTTTTCGTCCAAAACCTTGATATAATATATTTAATATCTGCTAGCAAGCTTTTTGTAAAAAAATATCCACGTTTGGAGGTTGCTGACATGTCGTCTAGACATTTCGATTTATTGTGATGAGCTTGAGTTGCATAATCTAAATTGATATCGTGCAAACTGAGAAATAAAATATTTACATTAAAAACGTGTTGAGAAATGATAAATTATTTGATTTAAAGGTTCATATATTATTCATTGGTTCATATTTTAGTTACGTATATCTTAATATATGTAAATTGTAAATAAATTTGCAAAAAAAAAAACAAAAAAAAAGAAGATAGCGTTATTCGATATGTGTTATTTATAAACAATTCGTGACGAAATTCCAGTATAATTAGATTAAAACTTATATTTTCATATTAAGTAAATATTCGAATACTCCTACTTATTTATTTGATCGATTAGTATTTAAAAAAACTTCTAAGGGGCATCTTCTGAAGGCTGGAAGAGTGAAGAGTTAGCTCTTCTACTGCATAAAAGTCTTCATATGGAAGAATTTAAGGAACGTAAATATTCAAACAGAGGCCGAATGGTAATGTTGTACAGTATAAAACGATCACTTAAACCAGCTATTGACAGGTTATATTTCATATACTCTTTTTAAAAAATCATTATCTCTTTAAAAAGAAGTTCGAACCCTATTATGTCCCAACTTGATTCCCGTTTTCTAATAGTGAGCTATTTACAACTTGTCGAAAATGATCCCAAAACTAAAATATTTTAGTAAAATATGAGAGTGCAAAAATTTCAATATGTGTATTATATATATAAATTAATTGATATCAACACAAGTCTTCAATGGAAAAAAGTAAATAATGAGAAAAGAAAAGAGGAGAGATTAAGAAAGAGAAAGGACATGTTTCAGTCGTGATTTAACAGAGCTGCTGTCTTTGATATAGGATGGTAAATGATTCCACAGTCGAACCGCATGGACACTACATGATTTTAAGAAGAAAGATGAATTTAATTTAATTGTTATAATCAATTATAATCATTTGATTGACTTATGTAATTTCATTAATTGCTTATAATTTTGTTGATAAACCCACGTTAATTGAAATTTTGTATCATGAATTTATCGACATTCCAAATATAGTGTATTAAATATTCCTGTAAAGCTGTATTTACGCAATCCCTGAATAGCGTTAACCCGTTCAGGCATTTATTCTATTTGCGCGGATAAAATAATATTTTTTGTTCGGTACATACTGTTTTATCTTTTAGTCTTTTAATAAAAATCGATAGTAAACCATGATGGAACGAAATAAAGTTCACGAAAAAAATGATATTATCTGACAATATGTATTAATTCAATCAAATAAGTTAATGTCAAAGACAGATTTGCCGTATTGTTAATAATTATTTTTTTAATAATAAAAAAAGCATTTAAACATATTTCAAATTATCCCTGTTCGGGTGAACGAAGAATACAGTTATGTGTGTGAAATAAAACCAGAATATTGGACGAGTATTTTTAACTCGATAGGTGCTCTCAAGTAAGGATATTATTACGGTGATATTCAAAACTTGTCTTTATTATGATGCAGTTGGGTACACGGCTAACTATAAAACTGGCATCGTGGGTTCGATTCCCGCCAATTGTAAGAAGGAAATCCTTTTTTTTTTAAATAATTAGTTTGGTTGTTGTGGCGTATTTTTCATACCTTTCTTCCACATCCTCTATTTTCCACGAGCTATAAAAACTTTAAAATAGAGGTTTAGCGGGTTATTCTTTTTTTAAAAGGGACGATGAGGATTAGCCCTAAAACAAACAAACCAGATACAAATCAGCCGTCAAATTATAAAAACACTTTTCTGTATAATGCCGACTACCAATAGAAGTAGAATAAATAGATATATACTTAGAAATACTACTAATTTTTAAAAAAAAGCTTTATTGTTTCAGTAGGTACACGAGTAAATTAATCTTAAATTTCGTGTTAATTTGAATGAACACCCGGGCTGAATGTGTTAATTTATTCAAGCTATACGCAGGTAAATACTTGCATTCTAATTAATAATATTAAATATAATAATTAAGAATGACGGTTACAAAGTATAATCATATATTCTGTGTAATATTAGCCAACTGAAACCAAGATACTTCGTCGGAATGTATTTAAAAGTCCGACTCACGACGATATTCAATCAATACGTTTAAAATATTTTCGTGTCCGGGTGGATGAAGAATACGTTTATGTCTGTAAAATAGAACCAGAATCATGGACGAGTGTTCCCGACTCTAGGACTACTCCCAGGTTAAAAGCCTGAAAAAAATCGGATGAAGATAAGTCCGCATTGTACTGTAGTGTTAGAGCATTCGCCGTGAAATATTAGCTTTACACTGCGAAAATTCATTTTGCATGGGTTGGCATCCAAAACGTAAGAATAATCACCTTGCAATAATTTACATACATGTATGTAAAATTATAAGTAATATATTGCATTTAAAACTAATCATTCTAAACAGCTATTTACAAATTAAGATGTCTAAAAAAATATAAACATTATACGTATTAATATTTAAAACATTAAATAGATAATACATATTTAATGCTACTACTTAGGTCAATAATATACTCGTATATATATAACAATATATACTGAAAAAATTGGAAAAGAGAAATATTTTGTACTTGTAAATAAAATCAGAGAAAGAAAGAATTTAAAATATTATTAAAGAAATTTTTAACGGGGAGTTAAGAGGAGGAATGCATGTAAAATGTAAAGCACAATATCCGTTTTTTTTTATTATGGCTAAAAATTTGAGCCAAACTAGCAATGGGGTAAGTTTGTGCAAAAAACGAAATCAGTATAATGACAAAAAAATAGTTATTGAACAAATATATCACCTAGGAACCCTGGATAGTGGATACTCCTCTTTGGCACGAATAGGTTTACAATTTTTGTTTATTTAAAAGATAATTATTTAAGTTATTATTATTTAATCTAAAATATTGAATTTTCCGATCATTTCCTAAAAGTTGTAAATAACTTGAGCTGGATAAATGGAAATCGAGTTTTTTTTTCTGTATGATCGGGAAATTCGGGCATAAATTCGGGCATAAAGCCCACAAGTTCCCAATACCAAATTAACCCATAATGACTGTTACCATTTTTTTTTTAAAGACTGTCTAGATTTCTAAAATATATTCAACCCTCTATCCACTTGGAATAAATAATTAAACGTTGCTTGAATTCTTGGTAGGGGTGAGTGGTAAAATTTGATTTAAAGATTGTAAAAAAAATATTGGTGATGTGTCCTTCTTCTTGGTGCAGAAAAAATAAATTGTATAGTTAAGTTTGGTGCATCTACATATGAATGTATTATTTTATGTAGATAAAGTATTATTTTATGTAGGTAAAGTATGTCGTGGTAAAGTGGGATTTGAGCCTCGGACCTTTGGTCCGTGAGTCCACAATATTACCACAGGACCACAACCCGGTTCAATCTACTAATACTTTTGGTTGCACGTTCATAATAAACATATATTAACGACAGGCGCCGTGGCGCAGTTGGTTTGACGGCAAACTGGGAAACTGGCGCTGCAGGTTTGATTCCCGCCAGTTGAAAGAAAAAAATTGAAGAAAGATTTTTTTCTTAATTGGTCTGAGTGTTGTGATGTATTTTTTATAACCTCTTTCCATGTCCCCTATTTTCCACTAACCTCTAAATAGAGGCTTAGCGGGTTATTTCTTCAAAAAAATAATTATTATGTCCCAATGTTTGTTGATAGGCTGGAATTCACTCTTAGGGAGTTTTAAATTGCGAACGTCAGGTCAAAAAATCTGTATATGACTAGACTTCCATATTCCCTTCTCAAAAATGTTTTACCTCTCTGTTGCAATAAATTTAGGTATACCTTAACCTTTGTAGACAAATTTTGACCTTCCGTTTCCTCCCGTTAAAGTATATCAAGGTGCCTATAATTTAAGAAATCAAGTGCATACTGTTGATAAAAAAAACAATGGCGAATAATTGGATTTCCTGTTATTTCATCCTGTTTTAGACTATTGTCCAATTCTTTGACTACCCTTTTTGTTTATTTTATTAAAAATCAATGTCATCAATCATCATGATTTAAAAGGAAATATGCTATTTTTCTTTTAGATTATACAGTTGACATATGACCACCATTTTTTTCAAGGAGTCATATCGTAGGACAAGTGGCGCTCGACGCAACTGTTTTTGGCATTATTCATTTCTAGAACAAATCGGCTGACATTTCAATCGTAATGGGAATAATTATATCTACTGAATTTATTGTGGTATTTTTTATGAATTATGTTTTAAAATAAAAAAGAATAAAGCAACATAATATTTATAATGTACAACGAAGTCAATAATAATCGTCGTTTGAGTTTATTTTAAAGGTGAGAGATGTTGTTGTATCACACAGAACTACAGAAAAAATAGCAATTCATAGATAACTTAAAATTTGTTGGTAAAAAATGTCTAGTAGTCCGTTGGAGTCAAAGAGTTTTGACCACCATTGGAGTTTTCTAGGTTTGCTCAGAATACTAAATACATTGGCTTTAGTGTATACTTGCAAATATTATAATGAAGGCCGCCAGACAATACAATATTGTTTTGTCCCAGGACTCGACCATGTTCACGTGTAAACAGCAATTAGTAGGATAAAAAATTGTCCCAAGACATCGACATCGAGATAGACAATCAGGCTATCTCCGTGGAACAATGATGACTCCCACCACCGCGCGCAGTTGCCAGCGGCCAAATCCTTGTTAATATTTAGTTCGTCTTTTAAAAATTGCAATGCATCTTTGTATGAAATCAATAATATTTTTCCTGAAAACAAACAAACGCCGTCGTGTATTCATTTTCGCCGCGTTAAAGTGTGAACTACGGCCGAATTTCCGTATTGCCCCAGCGTCCTGCCTGCGCGATCGAGGCTGTTCACGGAGCTAGGACAAGGCAATATTGTCATCACTATTGTATTGTCTACATGTAAACGGCTCTTCATAAACAAAATACAAAACAAAAAATGAAAGCATGCAAAAACTAAATAATCATTGAGACTTGACAAATCACTGAACAATAGAACATTTTAGAGACGGAAATATGGAAGTCTGGGTATTTACAGGGTTTATGACCTGTCATTGACTGGTTTAAGTAGCCACTTTACACATCGTGTAACATTCACAATTTTGCCTATGTTTCAACATGCATATTTTTTTAATTCATCCGTCTGTTGATTTAAGTGAAGTAGCTGAAATTTTTATTGTTGTGAAGAGATTCATACGACTGAATTATTTCACTTAACTAAACAATTTACCAATTTTTATACTTCTTCTTAGACCAATTGGTTTAATTATAATATTTTTAATTTATCCAAATATCTGTAGAGAAAAGACTTGGATTCACTCAAAGAACTCAAATCACAACAAAGATGGAGACAATTTTAGAGAAGGAAACGGCTTCTGGGTGCGTAAAACAGTGCATGAGATCTCGCTCCAGTTAGGGAACATTCAAATTAATCTTCAGTATATTTGGATTATTATATACTTCCAGAAATCAGCCGATATATGCATATGGCACTGTATTTAATATACTGGTACACAAAGCGCAGGGTATCTAATTGTTTCATGTAAGTAAGATGACCAGTCGTACGCTTCATTTGGAAAAAAGTACAAAATTATTGATGTGAAAATATTTCGTCATGGGCCACCAATTAAAGTTATTTTGTCGTTATTAAATTGACTTTTGTTCCAGAGCCAAGTTCAAATCAAAACGTGATTTTGTTATTTCCTTGTTTTTATTGTTCTTTTACATTGTAATCAAGTTTGCATTTGGACCAAAATATATGAATGGATTATAAACATTTTTTACATTGTGTCGTCAAAATTATTTTTTAGCCTAGATAATCTGCGCCCTAGTTTGCCTGGTCAAAAGAAATATTTTTTTATATGCAGGATGTTCTTTAAACTCTGTCACATCCGAAACCCAGACGATCAGTATGAGCAAGAAGACATATTGGCACATTTTTTTAAAACGAATATTTTTTTTTCTGCAGGGGAGAAACAAGGAGGGGGGAGGGTGAAGTCTGACACACCATTAACCGTGTGGCTGCGCCCCCCTCGCTTCTCCCTTGCAGAAGTAAGCAACCATTTGTTATTTTTAATATTTTATTTTTACAAATTTCCTTCGTTCTAAACATTTTTTTAAATATGCCAATATGTCTTCTTGCCCATACTGATCATCGTGGTTTCGGATGTGACAGGGTTTAAAGAACATCTTGTATATGATTTGATTATCTTATATACTTATACCTTTATTACTACTTACCAATAAACAATTTATTTTAACACACATAGGAAACCAAAATGCCATAAACAGAATACAATGATAGCAAAATAAATTATTTAAGTTATAAAATTTATCTAACAGCAACTAAAGAAATCTTTAAACGGACTAAATGTACCTAAACTATTTCAACTAGAATCCTTAAAATTGATGTAATTGTAGACAAAGAACAAAATCTTGAAAAAAAATTATAGTAAACATGGACACAAAACGTGAATATGAGAACAAAATCACATAAAACATTTTTAAACGAGACGAAGACACCAAAACTAATCTTAGACAACCTTTATAAAAGATGTCAAAAATATTATAATTATCAATTGAATATGAATTTACAAAAGAAACATTATTTTGTTAAATAAATTTAATATGTTTATGGGTTTTTTAAATAATTTCAAATAAAATTAAACAAGGCCCAAACTATGAATGTTCACTATGAATGAAAACCGCTATTTCAGAGGTCATTCATTGAAACTCAACACTACCTCCTTTTAATCCAACCCCAGAAAGAACTTCCTGACAAACCGAGTTGTGGAGAAATGGAATGGCCTTTCCGAGAAAGTGATTGATGCTAGTTTAGTTAATGTGTTCAATAACCGCACATCAATTTATAATGTACACTTGATATACACGCATTAGCTTAATAGCTGCTAGTGTATTATTATTTTTTTTATTAATAATAATAATATTAATAATAATAATAAAATGAAATAATTAAAAAATTACACCAGTTCAGTTAGACCCCGTGATGTCGTCCAGAAATTTCGAAAATAGCAGAAAAAAATATCATACACATCCGAAACGCCGTGAAATTTTTAAGGCTCCTAATGTTTGTGATAAACTTATGTGATTCCATCATTGCGGTCTTTGGGCAATCAACGCTTTATAAACACAATAACATAATCACTTCCTATCGGAAATGGTGATTTTTTACCTACTTAGTTTATCGTGCACTATTTGTAAATTATTGCTTGGCCAGTTCGTTTCGTGCTCAACCTTGAAGTCTATTATCGAAAGACATGCGACTAATTTCTGCGCAGGTTATATGCAACTCCGAGCTAAATCAGCCCATTGCACCTTACATTTTAATAATAATTAACAAATACCTATTGCAAATTAATCAAACAGGCGCAACAGGTAACGCAATCATTATTTTGATCATTCTCATTGAGAAATCAATAAATTACGGTTTAAACTAGGTGAAATTGGGAGACGTTGCTAATCCTTTTTGTTTTTTGTCGATAGTTTTCGATTAGCGATTAATTGTAGATAATAGGGACGTAAGTACGTGTAAAATAGTCAAATCTATCAAGCGGTTAGTCTTTCCGTTTTAACGACATTCATTGATTTTAAACCACAAATAAACTCTTCTTTTTTTATAAGGAAAATTTTTCACAATCTTTACTTAATTTATTTAATTTTACAATACGCCCATCAGGCATTTACAAAAAATATACAGGTAAGTACAAAACATAGTAAGTAGTAATTAAAAAATAAACAACGCTTTTTTGCATACATGTAGAAACAATAAAAAGCATACTGCTATGCAAAATAAAAAGTGAAACTTTACATAGTAAAAAAAAAATACATAAAAAAAGTGTAAAATAAGGAAAGTGATTGAATTAAAAAGCAAATTGTAAATAACTTGTCATGAATTTAAGTAAATATATATATATATAAAAATATATATACAAATATACGTATAAAAAAATTGTATTAACAAATTAATGTTAAAAACAAATAATAAAAATTAGTTTACAGTAATGCACATACACTTAATATAATTATTTAAGTTACGTAAATATATAATATTATAATAATAAAACAATAGTAAAAAAAATAAAAAATAAATAGATTCTTAATTACGAGGAAAATTAATATTTTACTAACGTTTTACAACGAACTGTTTTTTTAAATTTTTTTGTGTTTGTACAAATGAATGAACGCGCTATTTCCCCTTTAGAGTAGGCAAAGATGATAGAAAGCCACCCTACTCTGCCTTTGCTCGCTTAATTTTCATCCTCTTCAGTCAGTTATTATTCTGACTTTTGAAATGTCCATCTTCAAACAGTGAAGTAGTCGGGCCGAAGCGGTGCTCCGGCACTTTTTATGTAAGCGGAGCGGCGCTCCGGCTCTGACCAGGAACAAATATTACGTTTTAAAAAAATACCTACTTAAGTTTCTTCAAACGATTCGAAATAGCAACGTAAATCTTTTGTTTCATTTTATAGCTCTCCAAACTAATACATTATCCCTACTTCTAATGTTGTCTTTAATGCTTCTGTTAGCTTTACATACTGAACGGATTTCGACATAAGTGCAAATACCTTTTTTTTAACATAAGGGAAGCGAACGCGCCCACCACTACACCACGAGGGGTTCTTATCTCCACTCGATTTCCTTTTTCAGAATTTTTACCTGAGCGTAGCCATCGAGTTGAAAGCACTCACCCAAACTTCTGGTTCTATTCCATACCCAACTTTATTCTTCATCCATTAGAACACGGAATTCAAATAAATTTTTGAGGAAACTCGGTCTTATTTTTCCTCATACAAACGTAGTCCCGTGTTTTCTCTCTGGATTATGGCACTTGAGCAATGATTTTTTACACATTATGGATATTTTTACACTTTATGGATATTTTTACACACTACAGAGTTAAACTGATTTTGTGATAAATTTTTGCCTAAAGGCAGCTAGGACCATATAAAAAATTTAAAAAGGGCCTAGTTTTATCTGCCGTTCTCGGACGTGCAAAAATAATATTGGAAAACGGTAAAAATATTGACATGGAAATTTTTATTCTGATGCTTTTAGCAAAAAATTACGTGTAATTTAAAATCGGTTCAATTGTGATGTGCGGAAAACAGGACAGTAAAACGTCTATTTTGTCAATTTTAGTTGAAAAAATCAGCCAGTCGTCTTTTTTGTAATGTGTCGGGGAGGTATCTACGAGAGAGTGACAGAAAAACAATTTTAAAATATCTAGTCGTCAAAATGCTTAACTATTGCATCTCCTCTTGACTCTCGTAAATTATATTGCCTTTATCTTGTTATACACATGTTTAGAAATTAATGTTTCTATTGATGATTGGCATTAAACTAAAGATGCTGGTATGGCTTTAAGAAACATTTGCGCAACTTTTCCATACATCATGACGTCTACTCTTCTTGTGTTTTTGTGTTGTGTAACAACGACTTATTTCAAATTG